>NC_137430.1:35744139-35876639 GCF_964374335.1 Astatotilapia calliptera
TCTCACGGCACCAACAACAGCCAAGAAACCGTAGGCAACAGTTCCACCACAGGCACATGGCAACACTACAGGCAACACAGGAAACATGGCAACAGCCCACATGTGTGCTGTAAACTGTAAACGAGGAGCACTGCATTCGTCTGCTTTGATAGTTTTTATCTTTCATCTTTGTTTTTTGCTTTTTTGCCTTTGAAGCTGATACGATTTTCACTTCTTTCTGCAGCAGACGACTGTTTATAGGGGCCACCTCCATCATCACCCTCCGTCGTTCCACCATCATCAGCTACACCTCCATCTTCTTCTTTTCCAGCTCCATCACAGTAATCCTTGAAACTGTACGTTGGTTTGGATTCAGATGGATTTCTCTCCTCAGCTCTGCTTCTCCGTCTTTGACCTGTTTCTGGTTGTATCTGCCTCTGTGACAGAAAAGACTCTTATTTTCTGTCCTTTCTTGGGATTTTCAAGAACAAATCTTCACACTCGGTGATCGCTCCATCACCATCATCGACCGTTAAAATCAATAGGCTCATATTCTGTTTGTCATCTGCATACTGTTGTTACAGCTAAAGGCTGTGTTGGTGGCCCTCTCCCATTATTACCTACACAGAGTGTTTAATATAATGCTGATGCACATGCCAAACTAAAGAGATGGACGCCACAGCATCACTAAATCAGAACAGTAACTAACACAGACAGGAAAGCTGATGCAGAAGGCAGACGGTCCAATGATGGGAAAAGACTGGACGGCGAAATGAGGCATTTTAATGTTAAACCCACACAGCAGCAGGGGTGGATCCACAGTTAGGCAACAGAGGTGATGCAGACGTTATAGAATAGAATAGAACATGTAAAACAAAACAGTTGGCGAGCTCCACACAAAGTAAAGAAAATATATATGTATTACATTATATAATAGCAAACAGAGGGGAATACACAGTCTAGAGCGATTGGAGAGAAAAGTGCTTGGAAGCAGTGCAAAGGGACTTTGTCTGCGTATAGAGTCCATGTGTGAGTGTACTGAGTGATGAGGGTTAGTCAGACCACGGCTCAGATTGGTGAGGGGGCGTAGTATGCCCCAGGGGAAGAGGTTGTGAGTCTGGAGGTGTGGGACGGGGTGGTGGGGAGGGGGGTAAGGGGTCATCTGTGATGGCCCTGGTTTACCTGAGACAGGAACTTGTTCTTCATGTTAATAACTGACCTTCTGGTGTGGATGGACCATCTCTTGGCATACCTTCTTCATGTCATATGATGGTGTTTGTCTCTGCCCTCTGAAGACCCTCAAGTTTTTTTCAGGACAATCAAATCCTCAGGAAGCCAGAGAAGCGCCAGAGCGTCCAAATCACAGGATCGGTTTTAAATGACGAAGCAGCAAGACACACCCTCACCGAGTATCTGTTTCAACTTGAATGGACTTCAAATTATGCACCAGTTTTTAAATTGTGTTGATAGACCAAGTAAAACCAGAGTTTCCCTCAGTACTGTTGCCATGTTTGCTACAGGAAGGAAAGGTTGAAAAAACAAGACTTTTCAAAGAGAAGATGCTTCCGAGCAAAAAACATGACACACTCTTCCTATTGGCTGAAAAATGCAGCAAACCAAAAAATGATATGGCAACACCTGGCCTTTGGTTGCTTAGTAAAAGAGGAAAGTTGTGTGTGTGTGACGCCAAATGCAAGCACAGTGATATTCATAGCGAGCTTTGAGATGTGAGAGATAAGCGTGCAGCATAGCTGTTCTGTGTCACCATCATCACATCATTATAAGTGAACTAGCCCGACTTCACAGATGTCATTGCTATGTGTTCATTTACATCCAGAGCTGGACGTTCCAGTGTAGAAATCCCAGTCAGAACATGGATGCATCGGGAAGCCTGCACATTAAACTTTTTTGTGACTCCTGGGAGAACAGCTGCACTCATCGTGCTATTGGAGTTGAAAGAATGACACAGAATCAGAATCAGAAAGACTTTATTTATCCCCAAGGGGCAATTAACTTACAACAAAGCAGCATAACGTTGACAATAAGAACAGGCAATAAGAGTGAGATAACAAATACAAAGAATATACAGTATATACAGTTTTAAAATTACACAGTTTAAAATTAAAGTGAGCGACACGAGACCAGAGAAGCAGTTAATCCTACACCTGGTCCTGTTCAGCCAGACTTGTTGTTTCCTTGAATCTCTCAGAGGACGGTGTCGATTTAATGGGAACACAAAGTTAAAATGGAGCAGGTGAACCACAGCAACCCTCTAATGTACTTTAAAGTCTGGACAGGTTTCCCTGGCTCTAAGACGGTCGTTGGACGTTATTGTACAATAAGGTTATTCTTCTCGTTAACACGTCTTTCCTCATCCTGCCTCTGTCTCGCTCCATCTGTCTGTCTCTCTGTCGGGAATCACAACCATGTAGCATCAAATTGAAAACATCCATTAGCGTGAAGCCACATCAGAGTGGAGGGATCGGTGGATGGAGGGGTGGAGGGCACATGTGCCGTTGTTTGGAAAGGTATCTCATGTCAGCAGACGATGATTTATTTAGCAGAGAAGAAGTAGAAGAAGAAGAAGAAGAAGAAGAGGAGGGATGAAATTATTTGCGTGTGAAAGAGCGGCGATGGAAATCAGCGGAGAGGAAGAAGAAAAAGAAGAAGATAAGGAGATAAGGAGACAGGATGAGGTGATTGTTGGGGAAAGGATAGAATTACACAGTCTGGGATTATCTGCACTCAGCCTCACCTGGTTTACAGGTGAGAGACAGGTGAGGCACCAGGTGAGTCAGGAGACAGAAACCTCTTGTGCAGGAATTCAACTATGCGGTGTTCCTCAGCAGGGATACGTTCAGCACAGGTTACTGTAACTTATCAATAACAAGTATTGATTAGAACATCATTGAACTACCTGAAAGCGCCAAACCTCCTGATTTCAAAGGTTTTTTGGCACCATACAGGAGGAAAAACTTCATGTTTCCTGCCTGTCTCCATCAATCATCATCTGATTATTGAGCAATAAAGTCTGAAAAGATGTTCCTTTTCAGCATCCCGGTCCAACTGATGACAGTGACAGAGCAAACATGGCTGCTGGCGGGTGCAGATATTTGGTTTATTCAGGGTAAGGGGCAGAGAGGAGAAGTATCACCGAGAGTGTGTGTGTGTGTAACGTGAGCATTTGGATGAGTATTGTCAGACTCGTCACCTTCACATAAATTTATCACATGTGAGGATGATGAAGATGAAGATCGTGGCCTAGTGTCTGCTTGAAGAAGATCCCGCCTGTGGAAACATTGTTTGCTCACCTGGTACTTAAGGTGCAGAAAATCCTCTTATATTTATATCTTATATCTTTACATTTTACCGTTCAAATCTCTTTGATATGAAAATCATCATCATCGTCGTCATCCTACTGGAGAATAGTTTTAACTCTAACCTCGCTGTGTACAGCATTATGATGTGAGCGTGTTTTCTTTTAGGCTGTTGGACAGAAGCAGAGTTTTGATATCTCAGTTTCAGATTTGTTATGGAGTAATCTGCAGGATTGTAGGGCAGGGATAGCTCAGTAGGTGGGCAGGGATAGCTCAGTAGGTAGAGTGGTGGCCCCATGATCGGAAGGTCGGGGGTTCGACTCCACTGAACGGCTACCCTGAGGTACCCCTGAGCAAGGTACCGTCCCTACACACTGCTCCCTGGGCGCTGCACTGGTGGCTGCCCACTGCTTCACTGGGTGAATGGGTTAAATGCAGAGGAACTATTTCCCTATGGGGACTAACACGCACACTTTACTGTGAGTGTGTGTGCGAGGATCAGACTGGGTGGCTCCGCCGCCTGCCAGCCTCTGAACATAATCATCCACTGATGGATGTTAGCGTACACTGAAGGCAGGTAACAAGTGAGCTGAGGAGTGAGCGATCGTAATGGATCGTAGTGAAAGAGAGGAAGATGAGGCGGTCGAAGAGCGTCTGCGAGGACATAAAGGTTCACCCTGAGGACAGCTCAGTGAGTCCTGTCCCGACATGCTCTTGTCAAAACAACATTTATTACTCAGACCGAAACCCGCAGATGTCCAAACAGCAGCGCTTTGATCCTGTGCTGCAGGGTGCTCACTATGAGGCTCGGAGCCCACAAGGGGTCCTTCTGACAGTGGTCTCAGTGATGACTTCACATCCATGTTGCTGAATGAAGCTGGACTCACTAAAGGCCGCCTTCACCTGTGCACTAGGCTTACCTGTGACTCGGAAACACCTGTGGCAGTTTTAGATGTTAATTCGTCATCCTGTTAAACTTTTCTCTAAATAAGCTCTGAGATCAGCAAACTCAAAGAAAGAAAGTCCCACTAACATTCAATATTAATATTCCTGAAAACATCTGCGTGCCTGAATTAGCGTGAACTGTACTGAGGACGAGCCAGGTGTGAGTCGCTGTGTGACAGACGCTGATAACTTCATGGTGTTGTCTCCTTTCCAAGGTCATTGTGACAAAACTGTGTAACCTTGAACCGACTCTGGTACAGGTAGACCCCTGGTTGCCTAGGTAACCATTCAACGTATTAACTACACACTCATGTCAGTCAACAGTATCCTTGTCTGGGTTATTTTGTCTGTTGTTGATGAAGGTTACTCACGTTTGGTCTGTTGTCCACTCACTGCTTTACACTTTCTCAGCATCCATTTGAAAACACAGTTTTATTTATACGGTTTTAATTCTGCACAACAGTCCTTCTGAAGGTTTCTGCTGCCCTGTAAAGTCCCTGCAACACCACAGCTGATTCACTCTGCCCCGAATCAGCTCGTTGCTTTATTAAATTCACAATCTGTTTCATTTTATAGTTAGCACAGTCTCACACTAAAGCTATAGGAACCATTTTTATCTGTTTTTATCATAATGATAAAATTATAACTGATGATGTGTACTTATAGTCGATATTGTGTGTTGCTGATTGAGAGCCTGCTCATTTAACCCCTGTCAGATCTTAAAGGGCCATTCCACCAGTTTGTTTCATACTGTTAAAGACATGAGTGTGGGTTTGATTTCAGAAAGAATCGAGAAACAGCAGAGTGTGAAGATCAGCTGCTTTAATGTGTCACTTCAACAGGTTCAGATCTCCTCAGTCAAACGTTGTTTGTTCTTCCAGGTTCAGGAAAAGGCAGTGGCTTTAACAGATAGAATAAATACTCCAAGTGCATACAGGTCATTATGATTTCTGATTGCAGAGTGTTTAAAAGTCTCTCACGTGAAAGTCTTTTCAGACGTTTTAGTTCTACTTTATTTAT
The DNA here is from genome assembly GCF_964374335.1 of Astatotilapia calliptera. Classification (NCBI taxonomy): domain Eukaryota; kingdom Metazoa; phylum Chordata; class Actinopteri; order Cichliformes; family Cichlidae; genus Astatotilapia; species Astatotilapia calliptera. The sequence continues at coordinate 35,749,401 of NC_137430.1, forward strand.
GGATATATATATATGTTTGGATCCAGCTTTCAGTCACATCTCAGGGTCTTCCTCGGCACACAGAGACACTTATAGTTCAGTTTTGATCTTTGACATCGCCCCTTTGTTGCAGCCCTCTGTTTTCAGATGCTCACAGAAATTTGTTCCAGTGAAACTAATAAAATGTTCTTAAAAATATGAAACATGATTAAATGGGTTTTGAAATAAAGGAAATCCAGTCCAACAAACAGTGCGACGTGTGTGCTGGTTATTCAGTAATGAATCTCAGTCTGCTGATGGAGCCAAATGTTCTCATTCTGACATGATGACTTCCTGTGCTCACTGCCAGTTTAATTCTGTGACTCTATATCTTACGTAGATGAGATGGGATCTATATAGGTTATACAATCTATGACTATCTCTGTGACATCAATGTGATGTCATATGATATTTAATGATAATTACAGATACAGAGTGTAGTCTCTTTCTCTCTCTGTTCCCTCTGCTCGTCTGATCACAATGGGAGGGAGGGCCTTTAGCTGCTCTGCCCCTCGACTTTGGAATTCCCTACCCCCGGACCTCAGAAATATTAGTTCATTCTCTCTTTTTAAGTCCACCCTCAAAACTCATCTGTTTAAAATTGCCTATTCTTAAATTTCTGTATGTTTTAACTTTTATCTTCTATTTTTACCATTGTGTATATTTCCAGTTTTTATCTGTTGTACAGTGTCCTTGGGTGCTTTGAAAGGCGCTATTTAAATAAAATGTATTATTATTATTATTATTATTATTATTAAAAAACCCAGCAGGAAACCAAGTGTTCAGAGCAGTGAGCTTAGCTTTAGACTGTTAGGCTCTGTTATTTGAAACTTTGGCCAAAGTTGATATGAAGACTATCCATCGAAATACAAATTTGTGTTTTGTGGTGAAAACATAAAACCTTCTGCTCAAATATGCTGTACAGTTTGTTGTGTCTTGACTAGATTTTGGAGATTACCACGAATCAGCGTGTCAGCCTGTTTCAGGAAATATCAGAAAGTTGAAAGATAATAAATAATATACACAGTATTTTAATGATTTATGCTGTTTTTCTTTTGTGAGAAGCACCTAAAGGGTGAGCTCCAGAAACACCAGCCCAGTAACAGGATACTGGTTGCAAATATTCCCATTTGCCTGAGTTCCTCCCCTGAACGTCTCCAGAGGTGATTCTCTGACGTCCGACGTGAAAAAGATCATCGTTTGATAAGTGAATTTTTCCAGAAAGTCTCTCAGGGACCAAAACCTGGATTCAGACTGATCCTCTTGGTACCTGAATGGTCCAGTGATACTAGCAGCCATAGGAAGTTTGCGGCAGTGGTAACAGTGATGGATGTATTGCTCCCTCAGTAGTCGTCGTAGCGGTACGTGTTGGGGTACGAGTAGCGGTAGTCGTAGCCGTCAGCCCGTTCGGTTTTGGTCTGAAGAGGCTCAGGCTGGAAAGATAGAGACTTGATGACTCCACCCGAATCCTCTGTCACCTTCACCTCGGTGGAGTATGAGGATGAGGAGGGGTCGTCTAGTAAGGAGGAGCAGCCAGGAAGGCCAGCAGGTTTGGAGGGAGTGCAGGGCTGGTAAGAGGGCAGGCCGACAGAGGGTTTGGGACACGACTGGTAAGGAGGGAGGGCAGCAGGAGGCTTCGGACACGGTTGATAGGAGACCTGAGGAGGAACACAGGAGGTGATAATGTGACAACGACATTATTTACAGGTGAAACAGATATTCAAGCTTCTATGTCAGCCAATTGTTTTCAGTTTACAGTGAAATACACAAGGTCAACCATGTGCAAGTCCAACTACAAAACACGTATCTCATACCTGACTCTTACGCATGTCTCCTGCAGGCTCTACAAGTTGAGACAAACCTCAGGTTTTGAGGGTTACTCACCTTGGTTGTCGTTGTGATGATGGTCTGCAGTGCTGCTGGTGAACCCGGGTTGTTGCTGGCATAACGGCAAGGGTACTCTGTGCTGTAGTAATGGTGGTTGTCACTGTAGGGGGCAGAGTTCTTCAGCAGTTCTTTCCATCCAGAAGGGGTCTTTGTCTGGGGGTCAAAGGAGGTAGAGGAGGAGGAGAGAGGAGCTGACGATGGAGACGAGGACGACGAGGAACCCAGGACCGGGGCCACTCTGCACAGAAACCAGAATCTGGTTTAAACCTGTGAAACTTTACATGTCATTTATGGTGCATTTTATTATTTTTACACTACCAGAAACTGTTTTGAGGAATATCTGAAGCTAACCTAGGGTCGCAAAGGTCAGAGGTCACAGGATATGAAGGTGAGGTCAGGTATCCTTGGAAGTCATATCCGGGCCTGCTCATATAAAGCCTGGGATTGGCTGGTTTCTGAAGTGTTGGTGTGCTCTCTCCCAGTGCATTGTGGGGGTTGTAGTAGGTTTCTGGGCTTTGGAATGCTGGGTAGTGCTGAGGGAAGTTTGGTTCAATGAAGGAAATCCTATCCGTTGGTTCAACGCAGGAGAGGAGCGCAGGGCCAAGAGCCTAAAGGGAAAATTACAGGGAAACAGTAAGTAAACAGCAGAGATGTGAACAAACAGTGGTTATTGTTTGTGGCTTATTGGTAGCAACCTGTGTTTCAATGAGTCGTCTCTTTGGTGTGAATGGAGGTGAGTTGACTCGTCTCTTTACTGAACTCCTTCTGGCTTCAGTCTCTGATTTGGACTCTGGTCTGGGATGATCATGAACGCCTTTTGCCTGGAGGACAATAATAGTAACATCAAATTCACAAAAATGTCATTTAGATAAATAGATACATAAATAAAAACACTGAATTTGATTTGTACCCTAATTTTGACAGTTGTAGTTTAAACCTGTTTAAAACTGTACCGAATAAAATATGATGGAAATCATTGTTTCATGATAAACAGAACAAAATCAACACATCAAAACTTAAATCTTTTTAAAGATGCAGCAATACATTTCAATAAAGTTGCAGTAAAGGTTGTGCAATAAACACCTGATGGACCAGCAACTATAGATAATTCAACAGTTCAAACCGAACATTGTTAGCGTTAGCGTGATCCGAGCCTTAATCCAAAGATTGATTTTTATCCTTCTCAATCATCCAGGTAAGGAAATCCCAGAAAACATTAAACATTTCTCTCACTGAAAATGCAGATAAACACAATTAACGTTGTGATTCTATCATCAGTGTTTCATCATTTGACAAAAGATTTTGGAGAATCTGAAAAAACTTGTAGACACGAAAAGGCTGCAGTGTTCAGAGGGTTGACGAAGACCCGATGATGCCCTTTGATAACTGCTTTATTCAAATGTGTTGCAGTTAGTTTTAAACCAAACACAAAATGAGCAAATATTTCTTATTAGCTATCATTTAAATATTTATTCATGTTTAAATATTTTAAATACAATTTTTTTTCACTGACAGTGTTACAGCTAGAAAACCAGTTGTGCTGATAATCAAATTGGGGCGATCGTGGCTCAAGAGTTGGCAGTTTGTCTTGCAATTGGAAGGTTGCCGGTTCGAGCCCCGGCTTGGACAGTCTTGGTCGTTGTGTCCCTGGGCAAGACACTTCACCTACTGGTGATTGTCAGAGGGGCCGATGGTGCGATATGGCAGCCTCGCTTCTGTCAGTCTGCCCCAGGACAGCTGTGGCTACAACTGTAGCTGCCTCCACCAGTGTGTGAATGTGAGAGTGAATGAATAGTGGAATTGTAAGCGCTTTGGGTGCCTAGAAAAGTGTTATATAAATGCAATCCATTATTATTAGTCAACCTGGAAGAAGATGGCCTTTCCATCGACTCTCCAGAAGTTGGTGACAGGGTAACCACTGTGACCACGGCATGGGAGCAGCTCCAGAGCAGCATTACAATTGGGACAAAGCTTCTCTGAAACACACAAGAAAAATAAACTGGTCAGGTGAACGTGAACACAGGTGAGGAAGTCCTGAGAAGTCTTTGGTCCAGGCTCTTCTTACTCTGCTGCTTCTGCCGGGCTTTGTCACAGATGGCAGGTCGAAGCTGAAGTCTGGATCCATCAGGCAGTGTGCAGCCTCGAGAACAAACCACCACACCTAAACACGATTTCTTCAAGATCTGACAGTTGTGGTTGTTGGTGTTTCTCATTGCCCAGCCAGACAGATGTCTCTGAGCATTCTTATCTTCAGCTGCAAAACAAAATCCACCAAACAGTGACTTTTAGACCACTGAGCAATTATATTTCCTAATTAAATCATTTCATGGTGTATATTTTAAAATGTATTCAACCAACTCCAACATCTCATTGGTTAGCCACAGCCAATCAAGACAGAAACAGCTTTAGTGAAGGTTACAAATGATCTTCTTATGGCCTCTGACAGTGGACTCATCTCTGTGCTTGTCCTGCTAGACCTCAGTGCAGCGTTCGATACTGTCGACCATAATATCCTATTAGAGCGATTAGAACATGCTGTAGGTATTACAGGTACTGTGCTGCAGTGGTTTGTATCATATCTATCTAATAGACTCCAGTTTGTGCATGTAAATAGAGAGTCCTCTTCACACACACTGAGGTTAATTATGGAGTTCCACAGGGTTCAGTGCTAGGACCAATTCTGTTTACATTATACATGCTTCCCTTAGGCAGCATCATTAGAAGACATAGCATACATTTACACTGCTATGCAGATGACACCCAGCTCTATCTGTCCATGAAGCCAGATAACACACACCAATTAGTTAAACTGCAGGAATGTCTTAAAGACATAAAGACCTGGATGGCCGCTAACTTTCTGCTTCTTAATTCAGATAAAACTGAGGTTATTGTACTCCGCCCTCAAAATCTTAGAAATATGGTATCTAAGCAGATTCTTACTCTGGATGGCATTACCTTGGCCTCCAGTAACACTGTGAGGAACCTTGGAGTCATTTTTGACCAGGACACGTCCTTCAATGCACATATTAAACAAATATGTAAGACTGCGTTCTTCCATTTGTGCAACATCTCTAAAGTTAGAAATATCCTGTCTCAGAGTGACGCTGAAAAACTAGTTCATGCATTTATTACTTCCAGGCTGGATGACTGTAATTCATTATTATCAGGATGTCCAAAAAACTCCCTAAAAAGCCTTCAGCTAATCCAAAATGCTGCAGCAAGAGTCCTGACAGGGACTAGAAAGAGAGAGCAGATTTCTCCTGTTTTGGCTTCCCTTCATTGACTCCCCGTTAAATCCTCACATTTTTAACATCCTGTTAAAAGGGAGTTTTTCCTTCCCATTGTCGCCAAAGTGCATGCGGTGTCCAACTCCAGGCCTCGAGGGCAGGTTTCAGATCTCACCCTGGGTCAACACACCTGAATCACATGATTAGGCCTCTGGAGAACTTCGAGACATGTTGAGGAGGTCATCTAGCCATTTAAATCGGCTGTGTTGGATCAAGGACACATCTAAAACCTGCAGGACAGTTGGACACCCTGCTGTGGGTCTCTACTCTACAACATAAAACTCATGAATTTGGGACTATATTGGTAAAAAAATTAACTAAACTGAACTAAAATGCTTTTTATTTACTTGTTGCCATGGTAAGTCGTGACTTTCTTTCTCTGGTCAGACATGCACTTAACTCAGCTGACTGAACAAACTCCTTTTATTATGTTTTGAGTAATTACCCAAACACTGCAGCATGTTTATGACATTTTAAAACAATTTCACAATAATAACTTGTACATATATATTTTGACATGTAATCATGCTCCCTAAAAGAAAATGACTGAGAAGGTCAAATAAAGTTTAAAAATGATTAAAGCTGAGTGGGAATCAACCTACAGGCTCATAAATCTTCACATCATGTCTTTTATGTTTGGACAGAATTTAAATAAACAAAAATTTAAAAAAATCTTAGCAACACGAAAAAGTTTCTCACCGCTGTAAATGTACCGAACGTAACCGTCTGTCCACTCCTGGAACGGGTCAAACTGCTTCGTGTCCTGCAGACAGACGAACACACACACGGGTAAGACTTTGAAGCTCTGACTCAATGCGCTTTATGTATTTATTGTTGCTGACATAATAATATAATATGATATAATAATGAAAATAAAGGCGAAATTATGAGTCAAAGGCCGCTACACAGGAATAGATTGCTGCAGTGATCGATCAGCTGATGACGGTGTGACGCACCGATGCCCTCACACTGAAACAGACCTGGGCTGTACCCCAATTCAGGGTCTAAAAGTACGCAGCCTCAACGGTCCTCAAGGGCCGCGTACTCAAAGACCGCTAAGGCCGGAAGTGCGAGGCTTGTGAAATGGGCGGTCTAGCCTCCATCGCGCTGCCCAGGTTGCCTAGCAACCATGATAGCTGGAAACGTGTAGTTGACAGAAATGAAGGAGAACATATTTTGTTCATTTGTTTGTTTGTTTCTACACGAGCTTTGTGTGATTTAATAAGTATCTGAGGCTGAGACCACAGGACTGTAAAACATGATTGTTGGGCTTCATATCTGTACTGAACAGTCATATAAGATTAGTTAGTAAATAACAATTAGTTAATGTTGTTCATGAGACTAAAGTCAGTGTAAATATAATATGGCCAATATTATAGTTATTATATTAATCATTATTAGTTATTACAGCAGTGAGTTTGAACTCTCAAATCAAATCACTTCTATTGTCACATCACATGTGCAGGTACACTGGTACAGCACATGTGAGTGAACTCTGTGTCAAACACTGAGCTTCAGTAAAGATTCAAGTTGAAGTCATTTATGTTTCCTATCACCTTAAATCTTCACTCAAAGACACTCAAGTATCTGTGACAGTGTGTATACAGATGTATCATATATGAGAGACAAATATTGTTCGTTTAATATGTTGGCATTACTAAATTTGGCTCAATGCTTACAAATATGTGTAAAAAGAAAATGTACGAGCTGTGGTAACTGTGTCTGATAGAATGAAGAGTAGACTGATATATGAAATATTCCTTTATTGGGTGAGAAAATCAGACCATGTCATAACTGCTGTAAGTCACACAGAATAGATATCAGAGCCTTAAACAGGCTGACTTCTGCTAAATGGGTCAAACTGGGCAGAAAGTCTACAAACACATAACATCCTTATAGAATATGATGTAACACATCCTGATCGGATACAGCCCTGAACGCTGTGTGAAATGTACGGTGGCCCCGAGAAAACACACGTGCTTACTGATGTTGGTAAATCTTTGTCTGATTCTGTGAATAGATGTGTGAGCGTTATCAGTAAAGTGTGAAAAGTTTATCTTTAACAAAGAAAAACGCCAGACTCACAGTCAGGAAACAGAAAAAACACTGAAAACGACCTTAAATTCATACAAACATTCAGTTACATCATTTCACTCAAACAAGGAACCGCACATTTTAAACTCGTTTTATTTCCACGTTACACTGGAGACACGTCTCGGCTCATCGCCGTGGTGGGAACACGTCGGTACCTACGCGGCTAATAGAGTAGACCTCGCATCACAGGACAGAAGCCAGCTCCAGTCTGACCAGCACCAACTTGCTGCTTATTATTGTCCTCACTGGGAGGGTTTCTTCAACAAAGTCTTCAGGTAGCAGCGACTTCACACCACGGCCCGTTCCACGGAGTTGCACTCGTGTTTAGTTTGAAACAGCGGCCGGTTTATATCTCCAGAATCCAGTCTTAGGACGTCCAGTCAGAGACATCAGAGGATCATAGTGGGCCAAACCCAGGAGACCAGAGACAAGAGCCCGGTACATGAACCAGCCCACGGCACTTTAAGCGGAGGAGCCCAGATTAAAAACGGCTGGTTCAGTGCGATCGTGGAAAATCCTCTGCACATATTTTCACGCAGCTCTCCAAAAAGCGATTCTTTGAATCACTTTGAGTTAAATGTAGATGACTAGTCAACGGTTTGTTTATTGAAATAATTACTGATTATTTATGTCTATTTATATCTATTAATGTCTCACACAAAGCACCGCAACAATTTCCTAATGTTGCAAATCTGCTCAACGTTTGGCAATAAAACTCTTGATTCTGATTCGTACAAACAAAAAAAATCATTTGACCCGATTCGTGAAATGTAATCTCATTACTTAAAATTATTTGGGCGTAAATATTTCTGGAGCAAATTTTGAATTTCTTGTCAGGCAGTGAATTAACAAACAACCAAACCCCGTTTCCACGTGACCCGAAACCATTCGGCAAACATTCTTACCCATGTCCACGTCCAGGATCATGACACGGAGCGTGGACAGTCGGCTGGGAGTCAGGCTGTGAAGCCAGATAAAGTCTAGTCCAGGCCGTGGCCCTCAGCGGCCTCTGAACCACACTATTTATCCTGCATCAGCTCCATCATTTGAATTCGATCTGAAAAATCAGCTCTGAGTGTAAAAGCTGTGTCCCGGATCGATCACAGATATCGATCAGCGTGGGAGCTGTGTGCGATGGGAGATGTGTGTTTGGTTTCACTGGAAACAAAAATATACAAACCAGTTTTTTCTGTTTGAGCAACAACAGAGCGGAGAGCCGAGTCAGCACGGGTCACACGAACCTTCACATAACCTTCAAACAACCTCCAGAAAAACAGAGTCAAAGAGCCGAGTCAGCGCGGGTCACACGGCGGCTTCACGTAACCTTCAAACAACCTCCACAAAACCTCTGACTCTGCACCGGTCTGTGGGAATGTGTGAAACTTTCACGCGTGACACATTCTCCTGATTCAAACCACTGAACTGAAGTAATAATACAAATATTATTTATTATCAATAATAATTATTGATTATTATTACCAAATTAATGAAAACGTGTTTGTGAAGGCTCCTCTGTTTGGATCTGCGCATGTCATGAAAAAAAATAAATAAATAAAAACGTGTCTGAAAAAACGCCTGCAGGAGAAACATGATTTTATTCAACGGACATTTTTCACAGTCATTACATTAAAAAGAACTGAAATATAATTTGTTCTGCTTGTTCTTAAATGTGGGGTTTTTCAGTCCGCTCTCTCTCTCACACACACACACACACACACACACTACAAATAAATGTCTTTATTTTTTATTAAATCCTCTGAACAGTTTGTTTAAATAAAGTTTTGTAGAATAAGATACTGGAGAACGTGTTTAATGATGTGAAAGTGACCGATTATCGATAACTGATCAATAATCCAATCAAACTTTCAAAGACTCGACCTGTGAATGTAAATAAAAACAGGTCGATGGTTTGATTATTGATCAAACACGTTCATGTGTTCCATACAAGGCAGAAAAATCCAGAAACTACAAACAAACATTTTCTCGATGCAGAACAGCTGATTTCAATATTGTGTTTTTATTTTGAAGCGCCTTGAGGCGACTTTTGTTGTGATTTGGCGCTATATAAATAAAATTTAATTGAATTGAATTTTGTAACCCTTTTAAACTTCGACCTCTGCCCTCCTCTAATTCCTCATGCACGACTGAGTGTTTGTAATGTCAGTTACTGCATCATATATTCATTATAGATTTTTAGTTAATTATCGATAATTACGTGCATCAGGAATGGACGTGGTTTCGCGCTGGGATGTGTCAAAGCTTCCATGTAAATCACACACTGGACCGTTTTCTTTAGACCATCTCACAAAATCAAAATAAATAAAATAAGAAACATTTATTGAGTTGCTCACTTTGATTTCTGTAGACTTATAAATTCAAATAATGTTATAATATAATAAGCAGTGTGTACGCTCTTATTAATGAACGAATTCCTTTTTATTGTGACACTTATATGTGTGTAAATATTCTGCATGAACGAGTTATTTTTCAGATATTTGTTTAGTTTTCAAAAGCTTATTTTTAAACGTGGATATTTGGGTTTGTCACTGTGTGTTCGCTCACACTCTCAGACCTGCTGCTCTTTCACATTTTTATTTTATTTATTTCTTTTTTTTTCGTTTCATTTTCTCGAAAGCAAAAAATCTAACTAAATTCAAACACTTTTTTTTTTATTTAATTTGAGCTCCAGATGTGACGACAATTCTCCAGAGGTGGCCTGTAATTCTAAAACAAACTCGGATTATTTCTATGCAAATTAAAAACATCTGACTTTAATTTTATTTTCGTGTTTTGCTTTTTCTGTTTGTTTCTTCTTGCCGCGTTTGTGCTCGGAGCGGATCAAACTGTGATCACTGATGAACAAACGTCTCCGGCCCTGACTCCCTGCTTCTCCAGACTCCGTTCATTGTCTGCCTAATTTAAGCTTCCTTCTTATTTCCTCTCAATCTTTTTTTATTGATTACATTTAAAATCAATAAAGGATGACTGGGATCACGTGGTACCTGGGGCAGCTTGGGGTCATTGATGTCCCACGTTAACTTCATCCCGACGGAACACACGCAGTCCGCCTCCTCGCGCTCCTCGGCACGGGACATCCTCCTGCCGCTGGCGGGCCTGACCCTGTCCTCTTCGGCTCTCCGATGGTTCTTTCGAAATCAAAGAATTAGAATCTGAGCCAAATTAAAAGTTTTCAAACCTCTTTTCAAACCGGAAGTCCGCAGGTGAAATAAAACATTCAAAATGATCCGCGTGACTCCGGACAGCGCGTGCAGCTCTGTAGAGGACTCAGGTAGAAGTGAGAGGACAGGTGAGAGAGTCGCGAGCCTGCGGAGGGAAGAGGGAGCGGGAGGGGGTGTGTACAGGTGAGAGAGGAAGAAAAACTAAAAATACAAACGAGACAAAAACAAGTGTGCAGCCTCGTGACGATCGCCAATAATCAATCAATGCTCTGAACAACAGCCACATTAATAACAACAGCTGTTTATTATTCTTATTAATTTTTTTTCTTCTAAATAAATAAGCTGATTTTGAAAAAATCTGTCCGTGTGTGTTGTGTAAACACGTCAGTGTTTCTCCCAAAACAAACAAATTCATTAGTCATCTATTAGAGGACACACCTGATGACCTGCTCACCTGCGCGCCCGCCTCCGTGTGTGTGTGAGAGAGACTTTTGGTGTTTCTCATTAAAACAGTTTTTTTTTAAATGAAAGTTGATTTTTAAGATTTTCATTAATTTTATTTACAATTTTTTGTGAGAATCTCAAAGTACACAAAAAAGAAGCCGATATTCCTTCGCGTGTCGGAACTACTTTCTCTGTGATGAGTTAATGACCTCCAGCTGTGCGCGCCCCCGTCACATCAGAAGCTGAGGGAGGACGAGGAGACGCGATGGTAAACTCACAGTTTGATATGATCACTGATCATTAAGTCAAGTATCGATTGGAAGTATATTTATGAACTTTGGTTGTTTCCCTGCTCGATTTATGAAACTCCGAAAACTGCAGTGCGTCATAGATCAGGGTGATGACATCACATACTAGGAATCAATAACGCTTCTATATCGATTCAAAATCGTTTTTAACTTTAAAAACGTGTTTAACAGCAGCTTCTGCGGGTGTTTCTGTTATTTTGTCCACCCCTGTGCCACACAGTCCAGCCTGTACTGCCCCCTGCTGTCCGTCACCGGAAGTGATCCTTTTGCATTTAAACTGGGAGCAAACAAACGTCTGATTCTTAAATCAGAGTGAATGTCAGTGGGGTCTGGTGCAGGGAGCACACTTTATGTCTGATGGTTTTACACACCTGCATCTCCCTGTCGCTCAGTTCGAGGTTCAGGTGGAGGACTGTATGCTCCATGGAGACACGTCCCATCTGGCTTCTCTGCTCTACTATGAAGGACTGACCAGCAGCACCCTCACCCGGCTGGACCAGCTGGTTACCAAGGTAAGGGGGTAACTGTTTGTTCTCTATGCATGACTATCAGACAGGAGTTCTCCATGTTCACCACAAATGTTCACTTAAGCTTTAAAAGTTTATGCATTTAACAAAAACCTTCACCACCAAGGGGCAGTGTCTGCCCACACTGTGTTGGTTTGTTGACCTGTGCCATTAGAAACCACCTGATGCAGTGCCTGTCCTGAGGTCAGGGTGGTGCAACAGTTGGTGCTGTTACAGACGGAAGATTAAACGTCCTGTCTGGGCCAAGCTGACCACCACATTGCCATTCAGGTGCACCTGCCTCTCACCTGGTGACAGGTTAGATCAAAGTTAACATAAAGATGCTGTAGAGCTCAGGCATCATCTTATCCTCCTGTTACAGCTTTTAGAAAACAATGAAGTTTAAATGATGAACAGAAAGGTAAATGATGTCATTTACCTTTAACAAGTCACATGACCTCAGGATGTTTTCTGTGATTGGCTGAAAATCATTGGCCAGAATGAAGTCAGACTGAGCATGCTCCTCAGTCTGTCTGCTAAATGAAATGGGCTTTTGTGTTGATGCCTCTGAGAGTGCCTGGGTTTGGGACTAAAAATCTGCACGATAAGTTCATATTTCATACCAGCTGATGTGGAAAGTCCACTGATTACATTTAGTTTTGTCCATGTTAAAGCAAGCGCTCTGGAAGGTTCCAAGCAGCCATAAAGACCCGACATGTTCATAATCAAAGTTTCATGTCAAACAAAGTATTCCATGTGGAGGTGTTTGAGTCACGCTGTTGTACGTGAAACGTCTGGCCTGCCTGACGTTAAAAGGCCTCAGCGTGCCTCTGTGGTACGTTTTACTTGGTTTGTAGTAGGTTTGTGTTCTTTATGCTCCTGTTTGTGTAACGTCCGTTTCCACTGCAGGATCAATAAAGCATCAGAGTGATGTGAGCATGACTGAGTCTTACCACACACCTGTTTGCTTGCTTGGTTGTTAGGAGCTGCGTGATTCTGGTTTCAGCAGAGCTATGCTTGTCTTGAAGTCTTTGGGGATTCTGGCAGAGAACAAAGAAGACCTGCAGATGCTCATCGGTCATGGACTGACTGCTAAAGTAATCTGTCTAAATTTGTCAGAATAAATCGGGTCAGATGTCATGCGTCACATTACCTTCATGTTGTTGTTTGCCTTTTAGGCATTGATGTGGTTTGAAGCGGTCTGTGAACGGCTGACTTCTGACCTTCAGAGAATCTCCACCCCCCTGCTGAATCTCACTGAGGAGTTCTTTGACTTCTTCCTGGTGAGAACATTTCTCTACCCAGAGGGCTATAACTGTGGAGCCACATCCATGTGTTAGCTAGCTGTGTCGATAAGGCCAATATTGTTTTACTTGTTGAATCGCCATGGTAACAGATGCTAAACATCTCACCTGGGACTTATTCTATAAAGTGAGTTTAACATACCCAGGGTTGTCTAAGGAGCTTGGAAAGAAAAGCGTCTGGACTTCTTTAAGTTGCTTGAAGATGTTTCACCCCAAAGTATCCCCCCCAAAGAGGTACGAAGGAGTAACCCAGTGGGATACTTCCACTGGGTTTAATTCTGGGACTCTCCACCATTTGACCTTAGAACTGAAGAAGCTTCTCGGATGAGAGGTGAAACGTCTTCAAGTAACTTAAAGAAGTCCAGACGCTTTTCTTTCCAAGCTCCTTAGACTACGATGACGTGGATGTCTGAGAACCTTCACAGACATACCCAGGGTTTTTTATCTGAATCCACTTACCCTGATGTTAGCAGTCACCATAAACTGTTAAGCTGGTTATCAACTCGCTGTGTTCACACCCTGCATGCTGACATTAAAGGTGGTGTTGGTAGCATTCTATCAATCTGAAAGGAACAGCTTATATGACTTGATGTAGCTCATTGTCTTGCACAGGAAATTATTTCTATCCACTGGTGATTAAAAATCTATAAACAACATGAATAAAATGCTACAGTGTTGTAAAAGGTAGCAGAATGTTGCAGAAAGGTCTTGATGCATGCTCAATCATCCAGGTAAGGAAATCCCAAAAGGCTGATTCTGGACATAGTACAGTTCACAGAGAGTTGGGGAATGGCTGTGATTACAGCACTGTAAGATGGTGAAAGAAGAAACTGACCTCACAGATTTCAGATTGTGTCTAAGGTTGGGGAAACCTGCAGTCAGCTGACACTGAAGAAGTCACCTGACGATGAAACGTTTGTCCCACTAAAAATGTCCAGATGAACAGAATCAAACTCCTGGGATTACAGAAATGGGTTCTGGTGATTTGGTGGTAAAATGCAGTACTGCTGATTATTTCACAGGTTATACGTTAGAGCTGTAAAACCTTCAAATGGATCTGTGTAAATTTAAAGCGCTGTTCGATACCGCTGAATGAAGCCCAGCTCAGACGGACTGTCCATGTGTTCACGTGCCAAGTCTCTGGACAAGCAGAACGCACACAAAGAACACCTGTCCAACCAATCGCATTCATTCATCAGGCTGTGGAACAGGATGCTTTCATGTTTCCATGGGTCCAGTTTAAACTTTCATATGTGTAACTGTTACTTTAGAAATAAAAAGCACCACTGGACATGCTCAGACACACCTTTTTCCACTCTGTGCCCCAAATGAATACATCACACTTCATTTACTGTTTCGTACCGTTAAGTATGTGAGATCAAATCTAACGTCCTGTTGAACACATATAGTGATGGACCTGGAAATGATTCCCTAATGTGTCTGGGTGATTAGGATCTAGCTGTACTTCATTCATCCATGTCACCTCCCGGTCCAAGTCAAATCATTTCTGCCATTGGTTTGGATCCAAAGTCCTGTACTGGGGTCACTGTAAAGATTCTGCTCTGGTCTTGGACTCTGGCAGCACCAGATGTGGTGGCCTTCAAGCTCTCTCTGCTACAGCTTTATTTTAGCATTACAGGTAACCGACACAGTGATGACCACTATGACAGAAGAGCTCCTTCACTTTGTTGTGATGAGAGATGTTCTCCTGGAGGTTGGCCAAAGCTGCATCCAGCTTGTGTTTCTGAACAGTCTGGGATTCATGGTGAGCCTGGAGCTAAAACTCACAATAAATGGCCTGTATTTATATAGCGCTTTACTAGTCCTTAAGGACCCCAAAGCGCTTTACATATCCAGTCATCCACCAATAAGAGGCCAACACTGTAGACAGTTTCTGCGAGCTTTAAGTTTCCTCTCAGTACATGCAGCTCCTGCTAACTCTAACAAAGAGAGTTCATAACGTAAACAGAACTGGTCCTACCGCAGAACCCTGAAGCAGAAAAACCCCAAACATTTGTTTTGTACAACTTTGTGCTCGCTACAGGCTCTGGCTGCAGATGTCTGATTAATGCAGTTAATTTGATCGATTTTATAACTGGGTCAATGCTAAACACTTTGCTGATGGAGTGAAACCGTCATTAAAATCTTTTCCACATTAATTCAGTGTAACATAGGATGTAAGAGTTGCTGTTTGCTGGGAGATGAACCAGGCTCATTAAATACACTCTCTATCGTCTCGTTTCAGCTGCTTGGCCAAGCTTCTCTTCCAGGTTGGTTTCTGTCTTTGCTTTGATCTTCATGTGTTAGGCTTCATTTAGACTTCTGCTGGAAATGATGATGTCCTAGCTTCGTTAACTGGCAGCTCCTTTCATCCCTAAACCACAACCTTCCAGGTAGTTCAGTGACATGTAGGTACATTTCTTGGAAGGTTACAGTGTAGGGATCAAATGAGTTTCTGGTGGCAGTGTAAGTTATGATGTAGATTTCCCACCGAAGCATGAGTCTCACCTGTCCGTCCTGTCATCTACTACCTGTCCGTTTCTCAGTGAGTCAGCTGTCAGTAGTTCTTCTGCAGTTGGTTCATCTGACTCTGGAAACAGAAGTTCACTTCCCATTGAGACTGGAGGTAATGCACGGACACAGTGTGCTTTTCATTGTCTGTGCTGGGCTGTGATGTGTTTTTGTACACAGCTTTGCTCTGACTCTAAAGAACAGCTGGGTCACATAGTATTTGGACAATACAGAGGCAATCTAAGGAGCGTGGAAAGAGAAGCGGATGAACCAAAGGAGCAGTTAAGTTTCTCAAAGAAACTCAAAGAACTCCAGTGGCTTTTCTTTCCACGCTCCTTAGATCACCGTGATCTGGATGACTGACCTCAGTGTAATTTCTCTTGTTTCAGGCCATCAGGACTTTCAACAGCGTGCTGGAGTCTCTGAGCCGAGAACAGAGGCGACTGATCCAGAATGACCAGAATCAAAACCAAATGCTGTCTGTAGTGCACACTGAGATTTTTACATTGAAATGTTTCTAACCAGCACATGTATACCCATCTAAATTCAGTACTATCTGCTTGATTGCCTGTCTGACAGACCCCAGGTGGCTGCAGCAGTTCTGACAGTTGGAGGTGAGTTACAGCAAATCGCACCGAATATTCAACATGAGCGATTCTTGTTTTCTTTATTGGGATTGTTTTCTCTTCACCTGTCATAATGCTTTACGGATATTTAGAATCGCTGTGGTTAAACGATGTCCTGAGGAAGTCTCATGAGTGTGAACAGAAGAGTTTAGAGCCGAGTCTTGACTCTGCACTTGGAACACCTGAGCACACCGTCCCCTCAGTGCTGTTAGCAGTGAATATATAGAAGCGTCATGTTTGTCACCTCTATGTTAGACAGGAAGCCCGTAAACAGGAAAGGGCCTAGAATAAAAGTGTTATTACAGACAGCCACGTTTGTAGTTCTCCGTTTCAGACTATGAGCTGCAGGTCAGCCTGTCAGAAGCTCTGTGTCGCATGACTCCACGCAGAGACCGCATGCAGAAAGCCAGTCAGTGGTTCTCCATCCCTGACATCAGCATGGCTTTCTGTGACATCAGAGATGCTGATTTTGAGTCGGTGAGTTCTCAGCTGTCTCACTCTGTATGTCATTTCCAAGCTTTCTGTTTAAATTCCACAGTGTGATGAACACAACACACACAGTTCAGGTTGTTAAGCCTGTATTGAACCTTCTGAGTAATCAAAGTGAATCTTTAAATTTTCTCCAAGTCTACCTCGGGTCAGCCACAAGATTGGACTGGATTCATACCCTAAAAACAAGTACATCCACAAAGCATTATTAGTATTTCATTAATGTGATCTTGAAGGGAAAAAAATGTTTTTTTTTTTCTGACAATTTGTATATTAAAAAAACAAACAAACAACAATCTTCTCTAATATAACTTGAAGCTTTTAGGCTAAACATGCAGCATTAATGTAACAGCTTATTAGCCAGCTATCATTCTGGCATCACTGTTTTCCGTGTTTCACATAAACATTATTTGTGCAAGAGTCATTTGATAAAACACCTTAAGGCAACTGTTGTTATTTGGTCCTATACAAATAAAACTGAACTGACTAAAGTGAACCAAGGTCATTTTGGCCACAGTAGAAAATAATTTATTTTCTGTTTTGTTTTTTTGTTTGTTTGTCTTTTTTGCCTGTCCCGTTTGGATCTTAGGCGTCAGAATTGATGTCTGAAGGCCAAAAAAGATGCCAAGCGGATTTAGTTTACCAATTGGATCATCATGGCCTTGCCATATTGGTCCAATTGGTAAACCTTTTATTATAATTAAAAAACAAACAAAAAAGAGCAACATAATAAATACAGCACCATCACAATAAACTAGCTAACAGTAGATACTAAATATTACATGTTATTGTGCAGTACGCAAGCTCAACAGTGCACAATGTGCTTTGAGGCAGCAGCCAAGAAAGGTGTAGTTTGTGTCTGTGTGCACACCTGTGTGGCTCAGCACACTTGTATTCAAAAGGTTTCTCCATGTAATGGTCTGCTAGGGAGTGTGGGGAGCCATAGCCCCGTCCCCCAGGGCATATAGCAAGTATGGAGGAGATCCAGGTCCCAGAGTACAAGAACCCAAGGAGGACCACCAGGGGGGGGCAACCGTGCCACCCTCCTGGGAAGAGCTGAGGAGAGCCCCAAACAAGAGGTCACCCAGCAGCCACGGAGCAAAGGCCAGAGGGGGTTGCTGTGACGTGCCCGCATGCTTTGCCGGCAGCCAGCTGTGCCAGAGAGGACCGAGCCCCATGCCCACAGGCCTGAGGGCACCCTATCCCCCGGAAGAGGCCCACCTGGGCCACAGGCGCCAGGGCCCGCCAATCGGCCATGAATCGGTACATACATGAGCTCTCGGCCCCAGACACCAAGAACCACAAACACACCAACGTCTGAGGGCATCAGCCACTGGCAGGGAGTGTGGTGAGGTGAGATGGGCCTCCATTCCTCGGAGAGCCTAAGATGTTCCCAGAGAGGTGGAGTCTAGAAAATAATTTCAATAAAAACCCAACCAGACAGCCAATTGCTCTAATCTAACCAGCATGTCCTGGGTCTAGCCTGGACCTCCATTCCTGCAATACCTCACCGAGGAGATGTCACTTTTGATGTGGAGCAGCAGCAGTTCTACCCCTCCTAAATGACCAAAGTCCTCACCCCATCTCAAGGAAGAGCCAGAGGAAGCTATTTTCTGTGTCTTTTAGTCCATGCCACGGCTTGTGACCACAGGTGAGGTTGGGATAAACCAACAGGGTCTCATCACGTCGTGGATCGATGACGCCAACTGAACCGCATATCTGGGAAACTGGCTTAACTGTCTTTATACAGGTTTTTAATTTTTTTATGAAGTAAGTCAGCCATCTGTCTCACTGTGCAGGACTGCAGACGATTCTTGAATTTTGTCAACTGCTACCATGGAAACCAGGGGAGGTGATGAACCATATTTAAATATTTATTAATATAAAGTAAATCGGAGAACTCTGATCACAGTAGTTACCTGTGTTCTGTCTCTCAGCGTCTACACTATTCCCTGCCTCCGTGCCTTTCTCAGTTCCACTCAGGTACATTTTTCACCCTTTGAAAAATAAATTTTTTTTAAAAAGGACGTAATTTTTTTTGGCATTTGTATTCAGACTCTGTATGTTTTCTTGTGCAGCTCTTTCGTCCAAAAGATGAGAAACTAGATGAGTTCTGGATAGACTTTAACACGGGCTCAGGATGTGTCAGCTTCTTCATTGATGAGCCTCAGGTAGTACTCCATACTATGAAGTTTTACTGTAGAACTGACAGACTTTAGGTTGTTTTGGGGGGCTTGCTTGATAAGCTGTATTCAATTCTTCGGCAGCTTCACTGGTTGCCAATAGAAGCCAGGATAAACTCTAAAATCTTACTTCTCACTTGGAAGTGTATCCATAAATCTGCTCCTTATCTCTGTGATCTGCTTCATACCAACACTGTTTCCCGCCTCTCAGATCCTCGTCTGCCATTCAAGTTGTTCCTTCTCCTCGTCTTACCACTATGGGGAGCCTTCAGTTGCTCTGCTCCTCGGTTCTGGATCTCTGTTCCTCCAGCCATAAGAAATGTAGACTCTCTTCCTATATTTAAGTCACAGTTCAAAACCCATCTGTTCAAACTGGCTTATTCACTTTTTTGCTGATTTTTATCTGTTGTCAAGTTCTGTTTTGCAATTTTAACTTATTTTATGGGCAGCACACTGGTTAGCACTGTTGCTGCACACCAAGAAGGTCCTGAGTTCAATTTCACCATCAGGCCGGGGTCTTTCTGTGTGTAGTTTGCATGTTCTCCCAGGTACTCCGGCTTCCTTCCACCGTCCAAAGACATGCAGTTTGTGGGGATAGGTTAATTGATTAAACTAAATTGTCCATAGGTATGAATGTGGGAGTGAATGTGAGTGTGAATGGATGTCTGTGTGTGTTAGCCCTGCGACAGACTGGCGACCTGTCCAGGGTGTACCCCGCCTATTGCCCTATGACAGCTGGGATAGGCTCCAGCGCCCCCCACAACTCTGAAAAAGAGAAGTGGATGGATGGATAACTTGTTTTATAATTATTGCCCCTTTCATTTTTTGCTTTGTAAGGTGACCTTGGGTTTCTGAAAGGCACCCTCAAATAAAATGTTGTGTCAAATAATGCAATAAGGTTTTGTTTAAAAGCACCAAAGGGAACAACTGCCTTGAAGTTTTAGTTGGACACTGAGTTTGGCTGCATATTCACATTTTTCTCCTGCTGTGTTCTGGTTATGTTTTTGTTCAGGGTTTCCTGTGGGGATCCATTCATGTGCCGAAGGAGGAGGTGGATCATTACAGTCTGCAGGTCAAACAGAATGGTCAGAACTTTAACCCTAAAATCCAGCATGTTGAAGCATTCAGGTATGTTAGATCATGTATAAGTAGGACCAGAGCATGAATTGGACAATTCTGTTTTTCCCATGATGCCCTGGGGAAGAGACGGTCCTCAGTTTCTGGCTGAACAATCCCATCATGCACCACAATGTCAGAGGCCAGACAGTGGAGCTGACCTTCAACTCCAAACACCACAAAGAACTGGAAGAGGCAGCTGGGAGAGTGTTCATGGTAATGGTTTGTCTCACCACCTGTCCTGTCAGCCTGCCGCTCTGTCTCGCCAACTCGCAAAGACAGTGATGACTGTTCTGTTATTGGACTTCTAATCAGTTTTTCCTGTAAAAAAACAAACAAAACAAAAACCCCTACCATGTTTGAACAAAAAGGTTTTGATGACTGCTGGTCAAGGATCAATATTTGTAATTGTATCATCAGATCTGCAGTCTGCGTGTCTTAGACAGGTGACACAGGTAGTTTAAATCTGTCAGTGCTTCTCTTCTGATAACCGGTCTCTCTTCAGACTTGAATTTGTACCTGAGCCATGGTTTTATTTTTTGTTTGATTTCTCGGTGTTATGAGAAGCTGCATCAATGGTTATAAAAGTCTAACAGCTGCTGGGAGGAAGGACCTGCCATAACGCTTCTTTGTGTACTGTGGATGCGGCAGTCTGTCACTGAAGGGGCTCTCCAGTTCTGCAACAGCTTCATGCACGGGTTGGGAGACATTGGAGTTCTTCTGTCTCCTACTACCTGCACTGGGGGCATCCTTGGACAGAGCTGGCCTCGTATGGAGCTTATCCAACTGCTTCCTCTCAGCTGTAGAGAAGCTGCTGTTCCAACAGACAACACCATAGATGATGGCCGAGGCCACAACAGAGGTCTTGGAGTGCAGGGTATGCTCCTGAAAAGATCTTGTTGTCCTCAGCAGGTGGAGTCTGCTCTGACCCATACTGTAAATAACGTCAGTGTTGGGACTCCAGTCCAGTTTATTGTTCAGGTGAACACCCAGGTACAGGTCCGTTCCCTGAATGTTCACTGGTGTCAGTGTGGGGGGTCTGTTGTCGTCCTCACATGTTCAGGAGAGGGAGCAGTTTAGATGGCTTGGGGGAGCTGGTGCTGTGGCTTGTCTCCAATTCAGGCTAGTTTGTCTTGTTCTTCTGTCTTCACTGTCGGTTGAGTGATGTGCTGGTGCTTTGAGAGGTTGAGCTGGAGTACTCGCTGTGGTGGGGAGGAAGGGTGCTGGCCTCCAGTTTGGTGCTGCACTCAACACTGGTCCGTTCTTTCTTGCCCTGTGGCAGGGTGTGAGAACTGGCGGTGCTTACTGAACCTCTCTCTTTCCAGGGAGTCCCCAACATCTTTGTGGGGGCGAGTACACTGCACCCGGGATCACTGCAGAGCACGGGGCCACCTGCCCATCCACGCTTCAGAAGGTGTAGGTGGACAGGCCTGGATCTAGGGCTCGCTGCATCTACATCCCTTTGTTATTAAGGGTAGAGGATTGGTCTGGTTGCTGGGTCTCAGAAGGGTTTCTTGATTGCAGCCTCACAATGATTTTTAAATCACTGAACACACACACACACACACACACACACACACACACACACACACACACAAGCTGTATATTTGTTTGTGTGCCCCCTCTGTTTTGTCTTTAGGTGCTGTGTATCATATGAGTGAGCTTTGTTAGAGAACTCTGTTTACTTCACCCTTTTCTTTTATTTCTATTTCTCTGCATTCCTTTTGTTTTACCAATCTAACCTGCATAACCAGCATCCAGCATAACAACCACTAGAGAAGATGAATAATAAAACAAAACAAAAACACCCCCCCCCCCAAAAGAACTTGAGAAATTAAAGAAAATGATCCCCATACTGCTTGCAGACTCCAGTGAGTCAGAGCTTGGTGCAGGAGGTAGATGTTGGCATCATCTAGCCCAGTGCTAGGGTCGTAGGCCAACTGCAGCAGATCCAATTAAGACGTCAGAGGGCGAAGATGTCTGAGTACCAACCTCTCAAGGGTCTTCATCAGCTGTTGAGGTCCATCCAGGATGTGTGGTCTTCAGTACTAGTACCACTCCACAGCTGTGGAGCTTCCCCTGCTCGTGCTGAACATGTATGCCAGGATGCCACACAATTGGTCTGCACAGCTCCTCAGGAGCCTGGAGCTGATGCCATCCAGACCTGCAGCCTTTCTCACCTTGACCTTGAGCCATTCCTCGCCTGAAGTACTGACAGGGACAGGATGGTGGTGGAGGAGGGGAGCTGTGAGATGGAGTCTTGTGTAGCAGAAGAGTGGGTGAGGGCTGAGAGGTGTGAAATCATGGGAACAAAAGCTGACATTTGTCGAAGACGCGGGGGTTTGCAAAAGAGATGATTGGGCTGGGGGAGTGGAGTGTCTGTTCAAACCTGTTTGGACATCAGGGTTGGGACAGGTAAAGATCCCTGGGTACTTCACCTTAACAATAAACTGGACACACAACGCTCACGCACTGTACAAGCTGTTTTAAAGTGGGCTCCATGTGCTAGACAGGCATGTGCAGGATATTAGTGAAGAGTGTTTATTACGCTGTGATGGCTTCAGCTATCTTTTATGCAGTTGTCTGCTGGGGAGGCAAGGGAGAGATGGAGAGCAACAGATTAATAGGTGAAGAAGGCAAGCTCTATCCTGGACAGTCCTCCAGACCCCATAGAGATGCTGGGCCTTGTTCATTATGGACAACACTGGTCACCCCCTGCATGAGACTGTGGAGGCCCTGAACAGCTCCTTCAGCAGTGGGCTGTTAGTCACGGTGTAGGAGCAGGGTCGTAGGCCCTTCATCCCCACAGCAGACTGCAGTACACAGCTGTGATAGCTGTCTGCAAAAATATTCAGACTTTATTTACTGTAAATAGCATCCATTTGTAAGTATTATAGTGTTTAGCTTTATTGCACACTGTTTGTTCTATTAAGTTTTTCTAGTAATCACGAATTTATTTTCGGGGGCGACCATGGCTCAGGGGGTTGGGAATCGCATCTGTAACCGGAAGGTCACCGGTTCGATCCCTGGGCTCTAGTGAGGTCCTGGTCGTTGTGTCCTTGGGCAAGACACTTTACCCTACTGCCTACTGGTGTTGGCCAGAGGGGCCGATGGCGCGATATGGCAGCCTGGCTTCTGTCAGTCTGCCCCAGGGCAGCTGTGGCTACAACTGTAGCTTGCCTCCACCAGTGTATGAATGTGAGAGTGAATGAATAGTGGTATTGTAAAGCGCTTTGGATTTATATAGCGCTTTTCAAGGCACCCAATCTATTATTATTATTATTATTATTATTATTATTTTGTCTTCCGGTCTCTTGATGTAACAAGTAAATTTCCTGTGTGGAATTAATATTAGTCTGTCTATTTCATGTTGATGATGTCCCACTCTGACAGAAAGTGCAGAATACCCCACATGTCAAAGATCCAGGCGGTACAGCCCAGGCCTCGACTACAAACAAACATGGCAGACGAGCGTATGGCCATAAGAAGGCGCCAAGTAAGAGCCAGCTTAAGAGTGAGTCACATCTTCATTGAACTTGTACATAATTGTTATCACCGCACCATCATCAGAGGGAGATGGCTTTCATTGTGTTATCGTTACAAATTAACTAACCTTTCTCCTTCCATAGTTTTACCTCTGTCGTCTCCGAGCAGTGAAGACGACTCCACTGTATCCAAGGTAACAACAATCGCCAACAAATAAAGTTTGTTTCTGATGTCTAACCTTCAGGGTTCTGCTTTTAGCCTGCAGCCAGAAGTGCAGCGGAGGTCCTGTTTGATCAAATCAGACACACGACGTCTGGATGTCACAGTAAGTTAGCTTCTTCTTTAAGCCCCGGGTTATTTCGAAGTTTAGAGTTACTGTAAAGATCTAAACAAATGAACGTCTCAGTGGTTTATCACTGTGAATCACGGCTATTCAACTCAATCGTTGGGAAAGATTTTGAAACCGAGGAACTGATCTTTTGTTGCAGTCAGTAAGCAGCAGATCATGATCCATTTCAAACCCACACAAGTGAAAAACAAGTAATGTTTATTCTTTTTTTTTTCCCTGTGAATCTGGTGACCGCTCACAAAAAAGGGCCATTAAAAAGGGGAGCTCTAACTAAACTCTTTGCACATTTGAAATAAAAAAACAAAACATTTTGAAAATTCCCTTTCAAAATAAATATTTTGCTGAAACAGACACATTTTAAAGGACAATGGTCACATCTGCAGTTTCTGCTTTTTTTTGCCTGCTGTGATCTCCTCTTTGACATCACAGAAATGCTCCAGTGCCCTGGCTTTGGACAGCCACCTGGCATCGTTGTGCAACAGCAGGTTATGGTGCTCAGCAGACTTTTCTGCGAGCAGCATGCGGAATAAGCAGTGCTGGAGGCTTGATGTTGAGCGAATAAAATAAACTGCAGCCATGACGCTGTCCATTGTGGTTTTGAGCTCCGCACTTAGTTTTGTGTACAACACAGTCTGATGAACAATGCAGTGCAAGGTTCAAGGTTCTTTATTTGTCACATGCATAGTTATACAAGTATAACACACAGTGAAATGTAGCCTGACACGCTCCTCGACATGTGCAAAAAAGGAGTTGATAGTGGACTTCCGGAGGTGCAGAGAAGTACACACCCCCATCACCATCAACGGCGCTGCTGTGGAGAGAGTGAGCAGCTTCCGGTTCCTTGGTGTACATCTGGCTGAGGATCTTACGTGGTCAGTACACACAAACAAAACAGTGAAGAAGGCGCAGCAGCGCCTCTTCTTTCTCAGGAGACTGAAAAGATTCGGCATGAACCCCCGCATCCTCAGGACTTTCTATCACTGTGCCATTGAGAGCATCCTCACTGGATGCATCACCACCTGGTATGGCAACAGCACCGCCTACAACCGCAAAGCTCTCCAGCGAGTAGTGCGGTGCTCTGAACAGATAATTGGAGGTGAGCTTCCCTCTCTCCAAGACATCTACAGGAAGCGGTGCCTGAGGAAAGCGGGGAGGATCATCAAGGACTCCAGTCACCCCAGCCATAAACTGTTCAGACTACTTCCATCAGGAAGGAGGTTCTGCAGCATCCGGTCCTGTACCAGCAGACTGAGAGACAGCTTCTTCCATCAGGCCATCAGACTGCTGAACACTTCATAGACACCTCAGCTTCACTACTAGAACTTTAACATTATGCACTCCATACTGTACAGTAACGCCACTGTTTTGCACATGTCTACACTCTGTATATTTTATTTTATATATTTTATTTATTGTTTACTCTATTTAATTTGTAAAATATGTGTGTACACACACACACACACACACACACACACACACACACACACACACACACACACACACACACAAAATATTTAGTATACACATCCAGAAATGCATATACTATTATATATTGTACATATATTTATTAGTTTCAGATGTAGCCATTCTTGTATTTTGCTTGTTTACATTATTGTATTTTGCACAACTCTGTTGCTTGTGAAGCTCACACACAAGAATTTCACTCACATGTGCTGTACCAATGTACCTGCACATGTGATGTGACAATAAAAGTGATTTGATTTGATTTGAATATATATAGTGTGTGTATATAGTATATACACTGGGTGAATGTGCAGTAGCAGCAAGCAGGTGAATTCTGTACATTAATATGAATAGACATCTGACTATTTTACAGGATAGACAATATAAACATATTAAAGTTAAAGGAATTGAAATGTACATTGTGCCTTGGTTTAGTGTCTGGAAGAGTCCTGATTCAGTCAGTTATAGATGATGTGAGAGGGCGGGTGTGTGTGTTTAGGGCACGGATGGTTTGGGGATAGAAGCTCCTCTTGAGTCTCTCTGTCCTTGCCCGGATGATGCGGAACCTTCTACCAGATTGCAGAAGTTGGAACAGTTTGTTGCCAGGATGGGACGGGTCCTTCAGTATCTGCGCTGCTCTAGTCTGGCATCTCCTGGTGTAGGTGTCCTGAAGCGGGGGGAGAGCAATCCTGCAGCAGCGTTCTGCTGTACGGATCACTCTCTGGAGAGCTTTTTGGTCCTTCACACAGCTGTTCCCAAACCACGATGTCATGTTCTGTGTGAGGATGCTCTCCACAGCGCCTGTATAGAAAATCCTGAGGATCTTTGGAGAGACCCTGAACTTCCTCAGTTGTCGTAGGTGATACAGGCGCTGCCTAGCCTTTTTGGTCTGGACCTGAATGTGGGCAGCCCATGTCAGGTCTGAGGAGATGTGGACACCAAGATACTTGAAGGACTGCACCCTCTCCACTGGAGCTCCATTGATGATGATGGGCTTGTAGTCTCTGTGCTGACCCCTTCTGAAGTCCACCACCAGCTCCTTGGTCTTGCTGACGTTCAGCTGGAGGTGGTTGTCCTGGCACCACGATGCCAGATTCTTCACTTCATCCATGTAGGCCGCCTCATCGTTGTTGGAGATGGCACCCAACACCACTGTGTCGTCAGCAAACTTCACAATGGTGTTGGAGCCATGGGTGGCCACACAGTCTGAAGTGTAGAGGGAGTAGAGCAGTGGCGAGAGGACACATCCCTGAGGTGCTCCTGTGTTGATGGTGATGCTGTTGGAGAAGCACCTGCCCACCCTCACCACCTGAGTTCTGCCAGTGAGGAAGTCCAACACCCATGCACACAGACGGCTGTTAAGTCCCAGATCCCTCAGCTTTGTGAACAGTCTGCAGGGCACTATTGTGTTAAACGCTGAACTGTAATCAACAAACAGCATTCGCACATAGTTACCCTGTTTCTTGTCCACGTGGCTGAGAGTGGTGTGTAGGACGTGGGCGATGGCATCCTCTGTGGATCTGTTGGATCTGTAGGCGAACTGCAGCGGATCTGTGGTGTCTGGGATGGAGGAGGAGATGATGTTCTTCAGCAGCCTCTCAAACACCTTCATTACTACAGAGGTCAGTGCAACTGGCCGGTAATCGTTCAGGGATGAGGGTTTGCTGTTCTTGGGCACGGGGATGATGGTGGATCTTTTGAAACATGTGGGAACCACAGACTTCGCCAGGGACTCGTTGAAGATGTAAGTGAACACACCTGCTAGCTGGTCAGCACAGCAGCACAGCAGACAGCCGGTGATGCCGTCTGGCCCCGCCGCTTTCCTTGTGTTCACTCTCCTCAGTGCCGCTCGGACGTCATGCTCTGTGATGCTGGTCACCGGTCTCTCGCTGATGACGTCACTGTCCTCGGTAGTCAGGCGGTAGATAGCATTAGCCGCCTGGCTAACCTCGAAACGGGCGTAGAACCGATTCAGCTCGTTGGTGAATGCAGAAGTCGGCGTTGATCGGCGCAGTGTCCCTGGCTTTGTAGTCCGTAATGGTGCGTAGTCCGTGCCACATACTCCGTGTGTCGCCCTGGTGGAAGCGGGACTCCACACGTTCCCGGTACCGGCGTTTGGCATCTCTCACCGCGCGCCGCACGCCGTATGAGGCCGCTTTGTAGGCGCTCATATCGCCAGTGGCGAGACCCGCGTTGTAGGAGGCGGTCCTGGCGTTTACTGCAGTGCGGATCGATCTGTCCATCCACGGTTTCTGGTTTGGGAATGTGGTGACTCTGGCAGTGGGGATAATCTCCTCCGCTAGCATATTGACGAAGCATACTGCTACTTCCGTAAACTCGATGATGTTGACTGCGCATGCTCTGAACATGTCCCAGTCGACGTCGTTGAGTGCGTCCTGTAGCGTAGCTTCTGATTGGGCAGTCCACCGTTTTACCTCCCTCTTGGTCACGTCTTCCCTCTGTATGCTTTGTTTATACTGGGGAATGAGGAAGATGGCGTTGTGGTCAGACTTCCCAAAAGCCGGGTGTGAGACAGCTTTGTAGCCCTGCTTGTATGGCGTGTAGCAGTGATCCAAAATCCGATCCCCTCTCGTTGGACACGAGACATGCTGGTAAAAGTTTGGCATGACTTGTCTGAGGTTCGCTTTGTTAAAGTCTCCTGCTGCGCCCGGGTCCTTGTTTTGAAGCGAGCTCAGCACATCATGTAATTCGGACAAAGCCATACCTGTGTCCGCTTGGGGTGGGATGTAGACCGCCGTGGCGATGACTGAGGTGAACTCACGGGGCAGATAGAAAGGGCAGCACTTAATGCTCAGGAACTCCAGATGTGGCGAGCAGCCGCTGGAGAGAGTAGAAATGCTCATGGCATCACACCACTTTCTGTTTATCATGAAACACACTCCCCCACCTTTGGTTTTGTTCGACTCTGCCGTTCTGTCCACGCGGAGCACAAAGAATGAATCCAACGGAGTTACGGCCTGGTCCGGCATGGTGGGGGTCAGCCATGTCTCCGTGAAGCACAGAATGTTGCAGTCCCTCATGTCACGTTGGAAGGTGACCCATGCTCTTAGGTCATCGAGCTTGTTCTCCATGGATTGTACATTGGCCAGTAGGATACTGGGCAGTGGTGCGCGATGCGCCTGCTGTCTCAGTCTGTTCCTAATACCAGCGCGTTTTCCCCGGCGCTTCTTTGTTCTGTGCCTCGGATGAGCGGCCCGTCCTTTGTTGTTCTCCGCGCCGCGTAGAATCTCTGGCGGCCAGGAAGGGTCAGGTTTAAAAGTGGCCAAGATTAGATGTGCAACCTTGGCACCGATGTTTACAAGTGATCCGCTGTCGTATACTATAAGACTAGAGGATTTTGGGATGTAAACCAGAGCAAAAAATAGGTAAAAAACAAGAAAAGTGGATAGTCAGAGCGGAGCGGTCAGGAAGGCGTCTGGACGTGGCCGCGCCATCTTGTTCAACAGCCAACCACCGTGCTGCCAAAGCACTCACTTCTCCTGCCATGGATGGAGCCTCCTCCGTCACAAGTATACAGACAAGTTTCAAATCCAGACCACTTTCCTCAAAAAAAGCTGAAATCTTCTCAAGCATTGTTTCGCCAGCTGTGTGTCCCTTTAGTGGTAGTAAGCCTAGCAATTTGCCATCAAAAAAACGGACATATATGCACAACTGTGCATTATCAGTTCTGTCTGTGAACCCATCTCCTGCTATAGGCATCAGTTTTCTTCAGGTCATCTAACAGCACTTCGAACTCGTCTGATGCCAGAACTTCAACTCTATGAATATTTGAACTGTGTGACAGGTTTTTAATAGCAGATGTCACACTCACTTTAATTTTTTCATCATTTATCACCACATCCACCACGGCCAGCATGCAGTATTTCACTGTTTCAGAATCTGTGAAAGGCCTTTTCTTTTTCACCAAGATCCAGCAAACATGAAGGGAAGCTGCTGCATGTCTCTTGGGCTGTGCAGGACCCTCATCATCGTAGTGCAACTCCGGTTGTAAGATGCAGTTAAACTCGCAATTAAACTGTGCTTTTGCAGCCCTCTCCTTCGATCGCTCTGGAAAGTTTGTATAGGAAGTCTGGTGTTTATCATTGTGTTGCCTTCACACACTCACGGCAAATTAAACACATAGGTTTGGTGTTTGGATTTGGCGGTAAAATGATTAAGTACTTGTCAGTCCAGGCAGGGTTAAACCGAAAGGTTTTCATTGTCAATTTTACGCGTTTGGACTGAGAAAGACATGCTGTTGTCGCATCCTATATTACGATGATTATTTAATATGTTTACGTCACAGTGCATTGTGGGTTAAATATTGCTAGGCTACTAGGAGTGTTTCATTCAGTCTACACTATGCTGTAGGAATTTCAATTTTTAATTTTTTTAAATTTTTTTTTTGCGTTTCTTCCACGACCACAGACGGGGCCACTCACAGGTTGCTTCTGGGCTGCATGTGGCCCGTGGGCTGCCATTTGAATAGGCTTAACTGTGGATAATATTGTGCTTTGCTAAAGGCCAGTCCCATCTATAGGAAAATAAATGAACCTCTCTGAACAGGAAGAACTGTAATGATCTCCTGTCCTCTACAGGTCTGTTTTTTGTTTTCTATTTCAGGTTTTCATACTGTCAGCGACGTCACTGTTGAAACTCACCTGCCAGATGCAATAGAACCGGTGTCAGATGACCCTAAAGGGGTGGAGCTACAGGTCTCCCAGGACTTTGAAGAAAGCAGCTTCCCTTTGGAGCAGGTTCATGTCCTTTGATAGTTCTTTTCAGATCCATTGTTCCTTCTTGTTTTTTTTGTTTTGTTTTTATCAGTTTCCTGTTTCTTCCTGCAGGAAGTGTTCAGGAAAAGAAAAGCTCCAGACTCAGGTGTGCTCTTCTCAGCCTCCACATTTGTCACTTCCAAACTGACTTTCATGACATCTGAAACACCTTTTTAATCATTTGTTTTTGCAGACCTGTGGGAAATGTAACAGAAAAACACTGACAGCAAAAAGAATGACCAAACCCACATGACTCATTTTAGCTGATAATTTCTTTTTTTTTTTCTTTCTTTTTTTTTTTACTCACAACCTGAAGACTCTTTTTATACACTGAACAAAAATATAAACGCAACACTTTTGTTTTTGCTCCCATTCCCCATGGGATGGACGTAGAGACCTAAAATTCATTCCAGATACACAATATAACCATCCCTCCCAAACAGTGGTCACAAATCAGTCCAAATGTGTGGTAGTGGGCACATCTGCTATATTGAGATAATCCATCCTACTTCACAGGTGTGCCACATCAGGATGCTGATCTGACATCATGAGTAGTGCACAGACCTGCACATTCCAGGGTGGCCTTTTGTTGTGGGCAGTCTGAGGTACACCTGTGCACTACTCATGATGTCAGATCAGCATCCTGATGTGGCACACCTGTGAGGTGGGATGGATTATCTCAATATAGCAGATGTGCCCACTACCACACATTTGGACTGATTTGTGACCACTGTTTGGGAGGGATGGTTATATTGTGTATCTGGAATGAATTTTAGGTCTCTACGTCCATCCCATGGGGAATGGGAGCAAAAACAAAAGTGTTGCGTTTATATTTTTGTTCAGTGTATAAAGGGTTTTATACATTTATCTATTTAGGTTACCTGTTACCTGTTCCTGTATTTAGGTTACCTGTCAGATCAAACTGAGGGTGAGTTGGTCCACAAGAGAAGGGCAGCGTTTCAACAAGAGGGAGAAGGATCTAAACCACTGTCGACAGGTAAATTCTTATACTTTTCACACAGTTTGCCTGAAGTTAAAATGATTGATAATCTTGCTCCAGCTCACCTGGTTATAGACCGCTCACCTGAAGAGCTGGGGCTGTTAACAGAGGAGGCGGGACCACCTGTGGACAGTGAGACTTGTGAGCTGAGAGCAGTGACAGAGTCAGACCTGATGTATGGTATCACAGCTTCCATCAAAACCTTCAGAGCACAGCTGGAGGAACACTTCACTGTCAGTAACCACATCTTATTGATTATTGGTTTTATTATTGGCTGTGATTAGATAATCAGTAACTCAAATTTCAGGGCCACTGGCAGAAAGTTGAAACTGAAATTCTTCTTTCGCTAAAGGAGCAACAACAACATGTGTCCGCCCTGCTCATGGCTCTACATCAACACAGGTACAGCATACACCATCCCTTTCCCCAGAATCCACTTCTCCATACCCAGGATCTCTTTTGACTTCTTATTTTTACATCATCACTCACAAGAAGTTAGTTTTCTACTTGATTAGACAACTCAGGGGTTCATCTATCGAGCTATGAGCATGTTCATAAACATGCACAGCTGTACTGCTAGCAGAGCAACTGATTTTACAACTAAAACTATAATATTATAAAAATCTGAACAAGCTTAGGCAGGCTGTCACCGGGTGTTCACTCCCTCTATGGTAGAATATCACTTTCTGTTCCTGTTACAACACACAATGGTGTTTTTCTGTAGCCAATTTAATTGTTTAGGAAGTCCTGAGGATCCCTGGAGAGAAACTGAACTTCCTCAGTTGTCGGAGATGATACATGTGCTGCCTAGTTTTTTGTTTTTTTGTTTTGGTCTGGACCTGAATGTGGGCAGACCATGTCAAGTCTGAGGAGATGTGGTCACCGATGTACTTGAAGGACTGCACACTCTCCACTGGACCTCCATTGATGATAATAGGCTTGTAGTCTCTGTGCTGACTCCTTAAGTCCACCACCAGCTCCTTGGTCCTACAGATGTTCAGCTGGAGGTTAAGTACTGGGGGTGATCAACCAATTATCCAATCCCAGGACAGGAACCAACTCCACCAAACAACTCAGCAGGCACACCCAGGTGTCCATCTCTAAGAGACAGAGAAAAGGAAAAACCCACAGCCATTGTCTGGTGGGAGGAGTCACACATAAAGAACAAACACTCATAACATTGAATAATGACAGAAGGTATTACAGGTACTGCACTGCAGTGGTTTATATCTATCTAATAGACTCGAATTTGCACATGTAAATGGAGAGTCCTCTTCACACACACTGAGGTTAATTATGGAGTTCCACAGGGTTCAGTGCTAGGACCAATTCTGTTTACATTATACATGCTTCCCTTAGGCAGCATCATTAGAAGACATAGCATACATTTACACTGCTATGCAGATGACACCCAGCTCTATCTGTCCATGAAGCCAGATAACACACACCAATGAGTTAAACTGCAGGAATGTCTTAAAGACATAAAGACCTGGATGGCCGCTAACTTTCTGCTTCTTAATTCAGATCAAACTGAGGTTATTGTACTCCGCCCTCAAAATCTTAGAAATATGGTTTCTTAATCTGGATGGCATTACCTTGGCCTCCAGTAACGCTGTGAGGAACCTTGGAGTCATTTTTGACCAGGACATGTCCTTCAACGCACATATTAAACAAATATGTAAGACTGCTTTCTTCCATTTGTGCAACATCTCTGAAGTAAGAAATATCCTGTCTCAGAGTGACGCTGAAAAACTAGTTCATGCATTTATTACTTCCAGGCTGGACGACTATAATTCATTATTATCAGGAAGTCCTAAAAACTTGCTGAAAAGCCTTCAGTTATTCCAAAATGCTGCAGCAAGAGTCCTGACAGGGACTAGAAAGAGAGAGCATATTTAGTATTTTAGTATTTTATTTATTTATTGTCATTGTCAGAGAACAATGAAATTGCGTTTGGGGCTTCCGTACAACCCGTAAATAAAATAGTGAAGAAAATAATAAATACCCCTTAAAACCCAAGTGTAAATATTTAACCCAGTGTGACTCCAGTGCAATAAGACAATCCTTAGCAACAACATGAGAACATGACAAGTAATGTTCATAAGAAATTCAGACAAAGACCTGAGAAACATGACATGACATGTACAACAATGCAACCCGTTCAATATTATTGTACTGTGAGATATGATATTTCTCCTGTTTTGTCTTTCCTTCATTGGCTTCCTGTTAAATCCAGAATTCAAAATCCTGCTCCTCACATACAAGGTCTTAAATAATCAGGCCCCATCTCATCTTAATGACCTTGTAGTACCATATCACCCTATTAGAGCACTTCGCTCTCGCTCTGCAGGCCTACTTGTTGTTCCTAGAGTATTTAAAAGTAGAATGGGAGGCAGAGCCTTCAGTTTTCAGGCCCCTCTGGGGGATTTCCATAATGCATTGAGTTTTTCCTTTCGAGTCACCTTTCACTCACTCGACGTGGGTTAATAGGACTCTCTGGTGAATCACACTTGTTATTAATCTCTCTCTCTTCCACATCGTGTCTTTATCCTGTTTTTCTTCTCTCACCCTAACCAATCATAGCAGATGGCCCCGTCCCTCCCTGAGCCTGGTTCTGCCGGATGTTTCTTCCTGTTAAAAGGGAGTTTTTCCTTCCGACTGTTGCCAAAGTGCTCATAGGGGTTCATATGATTGTTGGGTTTTGCCCTGTATGGATTATTGTGGGGTCTACCTTACAATATAAAGCACCTTGAGGCAACTGTTCTCATTTGGCGCTGTATAAATAAAGTTGAATTGAAAAACAGAATAATACAGACTGAAAGAACAACAGCTACAGCAGACTAAACAGCGCTGTGTGTTTGTGTGTTTGCAGGTTATTGCTGCTACAAAGGCTGGAAAAGGGTGTGTCTGATCAGGTGAAGCAATTTGAAGAAAACTCAACAAACCTGAACTCCTTAACCACTCAGATCCAGGTACTACAACAGACTGCAGTAATACTACAGTCTGTGTACATGCTCAAACACTTGAGTGCTAAATCACGGCCTCTGATTTGCAAAGTTGTAGTTTGAAAATTTATTTTAAAATGTTTAGCATTTATGCATAAGCTTCCATTTCTCCTCAGCTTAACCCCCAAAGTTAAGATATTTCCTCTGCACATCTCCAAACCATCTCTGCCTCGCCTCTTTAACTTTATCTCTAAACACATTTCTCTGCCACTCCTGAAAGTTGCTCTCTTGACACTCTATCATCTGCTTTCACATCTGTAGTGCTCTCTTCATTGAGATTGTCAAAGCAGGCCTAAAGCTACGTCCACTTTGGAAGCATTTCATGGTGATGTGGTGACAACTCACTGCAACTTAAAGTGACCGTGGCCCAAATGAGGACTGGTGGTGGGGAACAGGGCAGGGCCCGAGAAACTTATCTCTACTTCTACTACTAATGACAGTGAGGTGTATTTGAGGAATATATGAGTCTGTAGTACATGCACTGAACAACCAAGAAAAACATAAGCTGATGAAAAGTTGTGGCTTCTTCCAAACCAAAGGTTGAATTTTTAAGACCTGATCCAAAAATTGTTTTTTCCAGTCTGAGATGCAGCGACTCAGCTCCTTCTGCGCTGAACAACAGCAGAGGTCAGTCTGATTCCACCTGTTCACACGGAAAGATCGAGTTTGAGTTTTGTTTTAAATCTTACACTTAACTGATCCAGACTAGTTTTAACTTGTCAGACTTTAAATCTTCAGGATTCATTTTTTGTCACCTCAGGTTGAAGTCTTCGGAGGGTGGCGAGGCGGGGGTGGAGCATCCAGCCAGCCAGTAAAGAAGCATATGTCTTTGAGAGACACATTTCAGTTTCTTTTGTTAGAACACAAAGTTTAGTATTTAAGTTTCTCCTCAGAATACGGACAAAATATATTTGAAGACAACAAATAAAAACAAAGAGCAGAAGTCAGTGAGTTCATTTTTATTTGTTGTAGTAGTGATGATGATTTTATTTATAAAGTGCTTTCAGACAAAGTACACCTCTTTGAAAATAAAGAGATAAATAAAAGTGATGCACAGCAATACACGTTTAAAAACACAAGTTAAAAATAACTTCTTTTTTTTTTTTTTTTTTAAAAGGCAGCAAATTAAGACATGTAGGATCGGATGAACAAGTGAGTCTTCAACTTAGCTTTAAAAACCCCCACAGAGCATGCCTGCCTTGCACCATCTGTAAACCTCTAAAACTTTTCTTTGGTAGCCTAGAAAGGAGAGCGTTACAATAATCGATACGTGCTGACATTTATTTGTTTATATTTTATTTCTTATTGTCTTTAGTGGTAACAGCTCATTGCCATGGTTAAAGTTTGAAAGGCTGCAGTGACTTGACCAATCCACCAGGTGGAGACAAACTTGGTGGAGCACTTGAGAAATGATGTCTGTTCCAAAGAACAAACGCAAACAAAATATTTTAATAATCACAATAAATATGAGGGGAATAATGCCCACAGTTTTAAAAAAAAAAAAAAAAAAAAAAAAAGAAGCGCTCCTTGAGCCTGCACAGGTGGTGAAACGCTGAGTGTACCGGTCCCTGTGCAGCAGCGCCCCTGCTGCTTAAACAGTTTATGGTCTGTATCACACGCATGCAGCTCAGAGTAATCAGCCAGAGATTCAGAGCTTTCTGCAGTTTGGTGTTTAAAACAGCTGCAGTTGGTTGTGGACAAAAACCTTTATTTATGATTCAGATTACACTGACTGCATGTGAGCCACATGTTAATGTCGCTGCATGGCTGAAGAAATAAAAGGAGTTCAGGTGTTTGTACGAGGAGCTGCTGAAAAAACTGCAGTCACGTTATCTCCCAAAGCTTCATTTATTTCAGTAAGGTTACAAAGGAAACGCATCGCATGTTGAAATATCTCAGATTTGTCTTTCCGAGTTTTATTCCTGCACCCGTTTCCTCCCAAACATCAGTTTCGACCTTTTATCTGGACTGGAGTCTGTTCTGGTCCAACAGAGTCCTGCCTGAAACCAGTTTGTTTTTGTGTCTGTGCCACTAGTCGTCAGGCAACAAACTGACACAAGAGGAAAAACAGCAAAGATCCCCCAAAGGAAAGGAGATGGGGAGATGCCTAATGAGGCACCGTTAGAGACCTTAGAGGGGAGGCAGGTGGGAGAGAGCTGCTCAGGTGTGTCACTACTCAGAGAAGAGCACACCCGAGCAGCAGCAATCTGCTCCGTCTGCCTGAACTGGACTGAAACTGGACCTGGGCCAACAACTCTGTATTCTTCTTCTTCGTGGACTTTGATGGCCGGACTGATCCTGAGCTGCTGAGACATCACGGGTCGGTACCTTTCAGACTTTTAAACTGGATCAGTGCTAGGGTCCTGTACCCAGCTCATTTACAGTTTAGAATGTAGTTTATCTCAGAGCAATCAGTTTATTATAAGAGTGAAAACTGTTTATTTACATTTTTAAGATTTCGTTTTCCATTCAAACCCATTTCCATTTTTCCTCTATGGTTTGTTTTTGTTATTGCTTGTTATAAATCTACGTGAGTGTGACAGAGAGACCTGTCAGGCATGAACCAGGCTGTGAAGACCAGAAAGTATTTGTGAAGAAGGGTAAAAGCACAAATACACAAATCCTTTGCTGTCTGTGATCCACCATGTAGGATGTTTCCAGGAGGAAAAAGCAAATCCAGTGTAGGAAACGTTGTTTGGCTCCGTGTCCCCACACGACTGCAAGGATTTTAAATCTGGTTTGTGTTAAACAACTTCTACAATTTAAACTCAGCATTTCAATTAAAAAATAAACTACCTGTAGCATTTAAAGTAAAAGTACTCGGAACAATTATACACATTCTTCAAATGCTCTTCACAGTAACACTTTCATCTACTGATATCAGATTTCTATTTTAAAAAAACTCCAATACTGAAAACCAAGATCTATGCTACGCTAGATCTTGGTTTTCAGTATTGGAGATCTGCTTTTTTAGTACAAGTGTACTTAAGTAAAGCACTTGAGCAGCGGCAAAATACATGCAGACCCATACACACCAAAAACATTCCTTTTAGGAATGAAGCTAGCTAGCTAACACTGAAGAAACTGCTTGAGCTTCCTACACTAC
This sequence comes from Astatotilapia calliptera, assembly GCF_964374335.1. NCBI lineage: Eukaryota > Metazoa > Chordata > Actinopteri > Cichliformes > Cichlidae > Astatotilapia > Astatotilapia calliptera. The sequence continues at coordinate 35,786,538 of NC_137430.1, forward strand.
GAGTTTCATTAGTCTGTCTATCCCAGGCTTCACGTTTTAATGGAGCCATCCAACCGTCTTACTGCTCGGCATCAGCTGGGGGGCGTGCTCCTGGACCAAATCATGAAATGAGGTGGGGTGAGGCGGGGCCAGAAGCTAACTGGATTTATTCCTCCTTGCCAAAAAGAAAACAAAACTAATGTTGGTAAACAAATGTTATTTCTGTCAACGATCCTTAAAGTGGACTTTTCTCCCCCTTATGCCGTCCCTGCTACGATGTGCCAAGCTGTCAGCCAACAGTCAAAAACATGAATGAAAAAGCAGCCAAAGAAGAAGTTTAAAGGAGCTTCCTCAAAGCCTGAACAACAACTGCTCAAGACCACTTTAAAAGTCACCAGGAAGTTGAGCTATAAAAACAACCTGAGGGATGGCTCAAGAATTTACACACATTAAAAAAAAAACAAAGATGCGCTGTGTGGTGGGTCTTTGTCCGGTTCTTACTGGTTTCTATGGTTCCAGTTGAGATGGGCTGTCTGGGCGGCAAAACAGATGAAGAACGACTGGATGAAAAGGCAAAGAGAGAAGCAAATAAGAAGATTGAGAAGCAGCTGCAGAGGGAACGACAGACGTACAAAGCTACACACAGACTCTTACTGCTTGGTGAGATGCCGCCGTCTCTTTCAATCTATTTTTGTTTGAGCAATTTCAGAATTAACTTTAAAAAGTAGTTCCAAATATGGGGCACAATAAGGCTATGTTAGGCTTTCTGTCACAGTAGCACCGTCATGTCACCAGATTTTGGGTCCTCTGACAAAGCTTATATAATATTTTGAACTTTAGCCAAACATTTAGTTACCCAACAATAAATTATGACAATACTTGACATCTCTAATCAGACTTTAGCTCTTGAGCTCGTCACCCATGAAAGCTATGAGACTCCATGTGTTTACACCAGTAGGTGATATAAGAAGAAAAAAGCAGCCACTCATTTTATCCACTAAAACCTGGCTCAGCTTTCTGAATATTATGTGTGAGGAAGACCATGTTGACTGTAAGGATCGCATCTGTCCATCCATCTCTCTGTAACTGTAGGTGCAGGAGAATCGGGTAAAAGCACCATTGTCAAACAGATGAGGATTCTTCATGTGGACGGCTTTAATGCTGAGTGAGTTTATTAAAGCCATTAGCACATACACATTCGTACACGCATGCATACATCACAGTGTACATAACCAGTAGGTGTTGGCTCATGGAAACCTACGTCATGAAGCTTCTGGCTCAGTCTTTGTGCTGATGTTAATCCCAGGCTAGGTTGAAACTCTGCTGTTATTGAGTGAGCAGTGCGTCTGGGACTTAGGCACTCTGCCCCTCATGTGCAGTAGACACTGCACCCTTTTCTATCTGAGAATCAGAAGTTGGACTTCTCATTCCCACTGCTTTACCAATGCACCCGGTGCTAAAAGAATCACATAATCCACAAAGTGCAGAGAGATCAAAGCAGATCCCTCCATCACTTGGATACGCCATGAAGTTCTATGAACAGACTGACAAAAGGCGAGTCTGGCAGAGCCCACCAAGAATGAATAGGATGCAGAACACAGCTAGTAAGGTAAACATACAGTGGGGCAAAAAAGTATTTAGTCAGCCACTGATTGTGCAAGTTCCCCCACTTAAAATGATGACAGAGGTCAGTAATTTGCACCAGAGGTACACTTCAACTGTGAGAGACAGAATGTGAAAAAAAATCCATGAATCCACATGGTAGGATTTGTAAAGAATTTATTTGTAAATCAGGGTGGAAAATAAGTATTTGGTCAATAACAAAAATACAACTCAATACTTTGTAACATAACCTTTGTTGGCAATAACAGAGGTCAAACGTTTACTATAGGTCTTTACCAGGTTTGCACACACAGTAGCTGGTATTTTGGCCCATTCCTCCATGCAGATCTTCTCGAGAGCAGTGATGTTTTGGGGCTGTCGCCGAGCAACACGGACTTTCAACTCCCGCCACAGATTTTCTATGGGGTTGAGGTCTGGAGACTGGCTAGGCCACTCCAGGACTTTCAAATGATTCTTACGGAGCCACTCCTTTGTTGCCCGGGCGGTGTGTTTTGGATCATTGTCATGTTGGAAGACCCAGCCTCGTTTCATCTTCAAAGTTCTCACTGATGGAAGGAGGTTTTGGCTCAAAATCTCACGATACATGGCCCCATTCATTCTGTCCTTAACACGGATCAGTCGTCCTGTCCCCTTGGCAGAAAAACAGCCCCATAGCATGATGTTTCCACCCCCATGCTTCACAGTAGGTATGGTGTTCTTGGGATGCAACTCAGTATTCTTCTTCCTCCAAACACGACGAGTTGAGTTTATACCAAAAAGTTCTACTTTGGTTTCATCTGACCACATGACATTCTCCCAATCCTCTGCTGTATCATCCATGTGCTCTCTGGCAAACTTCAGACGGGCCTGGACATGCACTGGCTTCAGCAGCGGAACACGTCTGGCACTGCGGGATTTGATTCCCTGCCATTGTAGTGTGTTACTGATGGTGACCTTTGTTACTTTGGTCCCAGCTCTCTGCAGGTCATTCACCAGGTCCCCCCGTGTGGTTCTGGGATCTTTGCTCACCGTTCTCATGATCATTTTGACCCCACGGGATGAGATCTTGCGTGGAGCCCCAGATCGAGGGAGATTATCAGTGGTCTTGTATGTCTTCCATTTTCTGATGATTGCTCCCACAGTTGATGTTTTCACACCAAGCTGCTTGCCTATTGTAGATTCACTCTTCCCAGTCTGGTGCAGGTCTACAATACTTTTCCTGGTGTCCTTCGAAAGCTCTTTGGTCTTGGCCATGGCGGAGTTTGGAGTCTGACTGTTTGAGACTGTGGACAGGTGTCTTTTATACAGATGATGAGTTCAAACAGGTGCCATTCATACAGGTAACGAGTGGGGGACAGAAAAGCTTCTTACAGAAGACGTCACAGGTCTGTGAGAGCCAGAGATTTTCCTTGTTTGAGGTGACCAAATACTTATTTTCCACCCTGATTTACGAATAAATTCTTTACAAATCCTACCATGTGAATTCATGGATTTTTTTTTTTTCACATTCTGTCTCTCACAGTTGAAGTGTACCTCTGGTGCAAATTACTGACCTCTGTCATCATTTTAAGTGGGGGAACTTGCACAATCGGTGGCTGACTAAATACTTTTTTGCCCCACTGTATATGGTACAGGGACTGGATAGTTAACCCTACACTACTGATGCACCCTCAGCAGGACACAGGACACCCTGTTTCCACACCACAAAGCACATGAAGGTTGGCTGTGAAAACTTTCATGCATCCTTAAATATAGTTATGCTTCTGCTAAACCAACACATCTAAAAGAAAAGTTTGAAACTGCACAAAGCCGATCCACTTGCTTTAAAGCATCAGCTGACTGCAGTGCGGTTGGTTAAATACATAACCCTGGCCAATAGGCATGATGTATAGGTCTTAGACAGAACCATGGTTTTCTCCAAACATGCGCATTATAAAAAAACAAATATCTTGACTTTGGTATTGTATAAAAGTGTAAGTGTTCTGGTTTAATACGATGCAGCTTTGCAAACTGTCCATACCTGTTCAGTCTTTGGGGTGAATTTGCTGGGATGTCCATTCCTAGGAAAATTGTCAGTAAGTAAAATGTTATTTATATAGCACGTTTCTAGATAGAAAGATCACAAAGTGCTTCACAAAGTATAAAACAAAAACTGTCAGCTGTCTTCCGCTTGTGAAAAATCCTTAAAAATGTTTATGAATGGCCTCGGTAGATGCTGGAGTCACTATATTTAATCCCTCATTAATGTCAAAGTGTTTATTATTATAATAAGTGTTTTTTGGATCAATATTTCTAATAATGACATCATCACAGGTGGAGACGCCCAGATGTGTCTCTGTTTGTGACTTGAATTGGAATAAAGTTTTATCTTGTGGAGTGTAGCTTGAATGACAAGACGTTGGGTGTAGATGGAGACTGAGGACTAAACAAACTGCAGCTGAACATGTTCAGACTCTTGAGGCATCAGGATGTTTTACCTGAGCCAGTTTTCATGTTGGTCTTTCAGGGAGAAGCAGCAAAAGGTTCAGGACATCAGGAAGAACGTGAAGGACGCCATCGTGGTGAGTGACATGATGGCGAACACAGAACCTCAGTAATTGGTTCAAACATTTGAAAAACAATTTCCAGTTGGAGGTTAATCACAGGTGGTGACGGACAGCTGGAGCAAGTGTGCGTGTGTGTGTGTGTGTGTGTGTGTGTGTGTTTGTTTTAGACAATTGTGTCAGCTATGACTATTCTGGCTCCGCCCATTCCCCTGGGTAACCCTGGTAACCAGTTCAGAGCGGACTACATCAAGAGCATCGGTCCTCTGTCTGACTTTGAATACACCGAGGTAACTAACACACACACACACACACACACACACACACACACACACACACACACACACACACACACACACACACACACACACAGGTGAGGCTGCTTACCTGTAAAGCTGGCGCAGCGAGCATAAGCAGGCGAGTTTCTTTCAGTCCTGCAGGAAATCAGACACGTCACATGACGGTCGGAGGTCGTGTGGCGTGTGAACGTTTGACTGGCTGGAAGAAAGAAGTTGTTAAAGGTGTTTCTGTTTTAAAGGTTGACGCTGGTGGATTTGAAGTGGGTGACATCACTGGGGTGTGATTGTTGTGTGAATTGTCAAAAGGATTTTCTTCACCACTCTGTGTAAAGATCAGTTTGTGTTTAAGTTTCCAGCCATCACAGAAATATAAATAATCACTGAAAGCGATGAAGTTAATCCAACATCTCCGTATTGTCACCTCGTGACCAATGGTCAGGACTTCCTGCAGGACAGGTGAGACCAAGGTGTGACACATACAGGCAGCTCGGCTGAAGCTGTCTGCAGTCGTCAGCAGCTAAGAGAAGACTTACCTGATTACAGGTGAGCTGCACCTTTAAAGCAGCACCAGGAGACCTGCTTTAAATCTTGTTTGTTTTAATGATGTTAATGACATGATGTAACGGCTTCACCTCAGCCGCACACACACCTGCCTCAGGGAATCACCTGAGGCCTCATTATCCAAACAGTGGAGTCTCTGAAGACTCAGACTCAAAACAAATGTCTTCCTGCGTTGCTTCACTCTCACACGCTTCACGGCGCAGTCACTGCTGTCCAGTCAGCCGACATCGCCCTGCCAACGTGTCAGCCGCCCTAAAAATATTAAACTGTGGAAATCACAGCTCCTCCTCAGTAGATTAGGTGTGGACGCTACTGTAATAACCAGCAACATGAGCTCTGTTCATCCAGCCTTCAGTCAGCACCACATGATTTATAAATGATAAAATCAACTACCTGTGAGTTCATGTTTAACAACATCTGCCCACTGACATACCAGTGTGGCCGGAGGGTTACAGAGCTGTGACATTCTACTGCGTAGACAGGAAGCCTGGGTTTGAACGGCAAACACGTGAAAATGAATGAAATAAACTACCTTTGTGTCCCGAACTGGATCAAGGTTTCAGTGTGACGGGATCACTTTAGTGCTGCAGCAGTGAGTTCATGTTAAACCAGGAAAGACTGTCCACTTTACTGTCTGTAGCAGGAAGTGCTGCACTGAAACAGCTGTTAGCTGTGAGGTTGGTGTTTGTGTACGAGGAGTGTGGAGGTGGAGAGCCTGTTTGAGTCCCCAGACCGACGGCTGGAGTCCGACACTCCAGTTTTTCCCTGCAACACCGGGTGTATCGAGCCAATCAGCTGGGCAAAGCAGATGATCAGCTATCAGTGCTACTTTATGCTATAAATGAGTCTCTTAGCCAACACAACCAAACAGTTTACAGCATCACAGGTTATCACACAGCACAAAATATTTCCTACTGAAACACAATCATGCTAACATCCATCAGCATGTCCACAGGGAAAAAAATCTCCATGTTACGGTCTCATCACATTTGACTTTGCTTTTCCTCACTTCTGATATGAAGTCGTCCAGTCAGTCAGATGATGTAAGGGAAAACACATCTCCAAAAAGTGTGCCGTCTCTTCCTCGTTGTCTACGCCCTTTTCCCCCTGCAGATATGCTGATGGATTCACAATCATGCTTCGACAGGAAACGTCAAAGCTAAACTTTTGATCTTTCAGGAGTTCTTTGAGCATGCTCAGAAGCTGTGGGAGGACGACGGTGTGAAGGCGTGCTTTGAGCGTGCCAATGAATATCAGCTGATTGACTGCGCTCAGTAGTAAGACACTCACATTCACATGTTCCAGTCTTTGTGAGGGCCTTCATTACACCCAGGGCACTGGCACACCTCAGCACAGATACCGCTTCTGACCCTCACTCATGTTACAACTTGGTTCAAAAGCATAAATGTGGAGACTGAGACCAGAGCTTGAAGAAGCATGGGTTTGACTTTAAATTACAAAAGAAGTTAGCTGTATCATTTGGTAACCCAAAGATTCTCAGGCATCCCATTGGCAGGTGTAGTCAGTTCACAATCAAACATAGGCCCCACCTGAATGCTACTGCACTGTCACTGCAAAGAGAACTGTGTCCTCATAAAGATATACAAACCATCACACACTCTGCAATCTCAGTGGACCAATCACAACACTCCTGTACAGCTTCTCATCATTATCTCATCCTGTGTTTCAGCTTCCTGAATCGGCTGGAATCAGTTCGGAGGCCCGATTACTCACCCACCGACCAGGTAACGAACCAGCCAATCAAACAGCAGCACCCAGCATGACTCACCTATTGCTGACTCGCTGTTCTCCTCCTGCAGGACCTGCTGCGCTGCAGAGTTCTGACTTCAGGGATTTTTGAAACCAGTTTTCAGGTGGACAAAGTCAACTTCCAGTAAGTGGAACGACCAGCAGAACAGTTTCACGGACAGGAAATTAGAATCGGAATCAGAAAGGGTTTTACTAGGGGACTAGTAAAAGCGCTATACAAATACAGGCCATTTACCAGGCCAATGTTGAGCAGGTTTACAACATTAGGAAATTGCTGTGGTACTTAGTGCAAACATACTGTCAGACAACGCTGAAATAAACAAAAATAAAAATAAGTGCTAAGTAGATAGATTTATATACATGAGTGCAGGTGGTGATCAGTGCAAACATGGAATGATGCAGTGAACACAGCATAGGGTCATATGTTAGTGGTGCCAACAGTCATGTGGTTATTGTTCATGAGTCCAACAGCAGAGGGGAAGAAACTGTTCTCATGGCGAGAGGTTCTGGTGCGAATGGACCGGAGCCTCCTGCCTGAGGGGAGCAGGTCAAACAGACTGTGTCCAGGGTGAGAACGGTCAGCTGTGAGCTGAGCTGTACGCCCCAGTGTCCTGGAGGCGTACAGGTCCTGCAGAGATGGGAGTCTGCAGCCAATCACCTTCTCAGCAGAGCGCACAACACGCTGCAGTCTCTGTTTGTCCCTGATAGTGGCTCCAGCGTACCACACGGTGATGGAGGAGGTGAGGATGGACTCGATGATTGCAGTGTAGAATTGCGTCATCGTCCGTGTTGGCAGGTTGAATTTCTTCAGCTGCCTCAGGAAGTACATCTCTGCTGGGCTTTCTTTATGACGGAGGTGATGGTGGGCTCCCACTTCAGGTCCTGGGTGATGGTGGTACCCAGGAAGTGGAATGAGTCCACAGTGGTGATGGGGGTGTCAGTCAGGATGATTGGGGGGGGGGGCTGTGTGCTTCCTGAAGTCCACAATAATCTCCACTGTCTTCTGGGCGTTCAGCACCAGGTTGTTGTGGCTGCACCAGGGCACCAGACGTTCAACCTCCCTCCTGTAGGCAGACTCATCCCCGTCCGAGATGAGTCCAATAACGGTGGTGTCATCTGCAAACTTGATTAGCTTGACAGACTGGTGGGTGGAGGTGCAGCAGTTGGTGTACAGGGAGAAGAGCAGAGGAGAAAGAACACAGCCCTGAGGGGAGCCGGTGCTGATGGTCCGGGAGTCCGAGACATTCTTTCCCAGCCTCACATGCTGCTTCCTGTCCGTCAGGAAGTCAGTGATCCACCGGCAGATGGGATCAGGCACATTCATCTGGGAAAGCTTGCCTTGGAGATGGTCTGGAAGGATGGTGTTGAAGGCAGAGCTGAAGTCCACAAACAGGATCCTGGCGTAGGTTCCTGGGGAGTCCAGATGCTGCAGGATGAAGTGTAGGGCCATGTTGATGGCGTCATCTACAGACCTGTTGGCTCTGTATGCAAACTGCAGGGGGTCCAGGAGGGGGGCCGTAGGGTCTTGAGGTAGGAGAGAACCAGGCGCTCAAATGACTTCATGACCACAGATGTCAGAGCCACAGGTCTGTAGTCATTTAGTCCAGTGATCCTAGGTTTCTTGGGGACAGGGATTATGGTAGAGGACTTGAAGCAGGCAGACACATGACATGCCTGCAGTGACGAGTTGAAAATGCCAGAAAACACTGAGGCCAGCTCGTTTGCACAGTGTCTGAGGGTGGCAGGAGACACACCGTCTGGGCCAGGAGCTTTCCGAGCATTCAGACTCTTAAACTGCTTCCTCACATCTGTTTGAATATGAAGAGTTGTGGTGGGAGGAGGTGGTGTGAAATCCTCTTTTTTGTGGGGTGAGGAGGGGGGTGTTGTAGGTGAAGTGTTTGAAGGTGGTGATGGCTCTATGGAGGGGGGAGAGGTGGGGGAATTAGTGTCCAAAGTGTCTCTATTGTTGGGGCCGTTGGAGGTGTGAAGGCTGCCTGATAGCTCGTCAAAACGGCAGTAAAAGTCGTTAAGGGTGTTGGCCAAGAGCAAGTCATCGGTGGATGGGGGGTTTTAGGCTTGTAGTTGGTGATATTCCTAAAACCTTTCCACACAGAGGCCGAGTCATTCTCTGAGATCTGCTGCTGCATCTTCTCAGAGTGCTGATGTTTAGCAATGTCCACTTCTTTAGTGAACCTGTACTTGGCCTCTCTGTAGCAGTCCCTGTCTCCGCTTCTGAACGCCTTTCTCTTTTCCAGCTACAGCTTTTTGAGTGTAGGAGTAAACCAGGGTTTGTCATTGTTATAACTCACCCTGGTGCGTGATGGCACAATGCTGACCTCACAGAAGTGGATATAGGAGGTGACAGTGTCCGTAAACTCGTCCAAGCTGTTAGAAGCAGCCTTCATTGTGTCCCAGTCTGTAGACTCCAAACACGTGCGAAGCTCCTCCACAGCCTCGTTGCTCCAGTTTTTTTTTGTTTTTTTTTTTTAGCCCTCACGACAGGTTTGGAGAGCTTCAGCCTCTGTCTGTACGCGGGGATTAGGTGGATCATGACGTGGTCAGAAAGTCCGAGTGAACCACGCGATAGACCCCGCTGATCGTGCTGTAACAGTGGTCCAAGGTCCTCTCCTCTCTGGTCGGGCATTTAATATACTGCTTGTATTTGGGAAGCTCTTGGCTCAGATTGGCTTTGTTTGCTTTGTTACTTACTTAATTACTTCTTGTTCCTAAAGAAAACCATAAGCCCCATCAGAGAACCTGATTGTAGATCACTGATGAATAACCACAATGCACTGCTGACAAGTGTTGGGGAGTAATGGAATAGATGTACCGGTGTTACGTATTAAAATGCAAAATATGAGTAACTGTATTCCATTACAGTTACCCTTTAAAAGGTGGTAATCAGAATACAGTTACTTTGTTGAAAGAAATGGATTACACAGCGGTATTTCCCTGTGTCATATATTAGGCTATGGCCTCTCTATTTTTGGTAATTCCACACACAGTGGAAACCCAAACAAAACACGCATTAAGAGGCTCTAATGCCCGTGTCTCAATCTCGCGGCCCATGTCACCTCTACTTGCGGCCCAGATAATGATGTGAAGAAATATTTTTCAATTCAATTTTATTTATATAGCGCCAAATCACAACAGTCGCCTCAAGGCGCTTTATATTGTAAGGTAGAGCCTAAAATAATACAGAGAAAATACAGAGAAAAAACCCAACAATCATATGACCCCCTATGAGCAAGCACTTTGGCGACAGTGGGAAGGAAAAACTCCCTTTTAACAGGAAGAAACCTCCGGCAGAACCGGGATCAGGGAGGGGTGGGGCCATCTGCTGTGATTAGTTGGGGTGAGAGAAGGAAAACAGGATGAAGACAATCTGTGGAAGAGAGACAGAGATTAATAACAAGTATGATTCAGTGCAGAGAGGTCTATTAATACAGTGGGGCAAAAAAGTATTTAGTCAGCCACCGATTGTGCAAGTTCCCCCACTTAAAATGATGACAGAGGTCAGTAATTTGCACCAGAGGTACACTTCAACTGTGAGAGACAGAATGTGAAAAAAAAAATCCATGAATTCACATGGTAGGATTTGTAAAGAATTTATTCGTAAATTAGGGTGGAAAATAAGTATTTGGTCACCTCAAACAAGGAAAATCTCTGGCTCTCACAGACCTGTAACGTCTTCTGTAAGAAGCTTTTCTGTCCCCCACTCGTTACCTGTATGAATGGCACCTGTTTGAACTCATCATCTGTATAAAAGACACCTGTCCACAGCCTCAAACAGTCAGACTCCAAACTCCGCCATGGCCAAGACCAAAGAGCTTTCGAAGGACACCAGGAAAAGTATTGTAGACCTGCACCAGACTGGGAAGAGTGAATCTACAATAGGCAAGCAGCTTGGTGTGAAAAAATCAACTGTGGGAGCAATCATCAGAAAATGGAAGACATACAAGACCACTGATAATCTCCCTCGATCTGGGGCTCCACGCAAGATCTCATCCCGTGGGGTCAAAATGATCATGAGAACGGTGAGCAAAGATCCCAGAACCACACGGGGGGACCTGGTGAATGACCTGCAGAGAGCTGGGACCAAAGTAACAAAGGTCACCATCAGTAACACACTACAACGGCAGGGAATCAAATCCCGCACTGTCAGACGTGTTCCGCTGCTGAAGCCAGTGCATGTCCAGGCCCGTCTGAAGTTTGCCAGAGAGCACATGGATGATACAGCAGAGGATTGGGAGAATGTCATGTGGTCAGATGAAACTAAAGTAGAACTTTTTGGTATAAACTCAACTCGTCGTGTTTGGAGGAAGAAGAATACTGAGTTGCATCCCAAGAACACCATACCTACTGTGAAGCATGGGGGTGGAAACATCATGCTATGGGGCTGTTTTTCTGCCAAGGGGACAGGACGACTGATCCGTGTTAAGGACAGAATGAATGGGGCCATGTATCGTGAGATTTTGAGCCAAAACCTCCTTCCATCAGTGAGAACTTTGAAGATGAAACGAGGCTGGGTCTTCCAACATGACAATGATCCAAAACACACCGCCCGGGCAACAAAGGAGTGGCTCCGTAAGAATCATTTGAAAGTCCTGGAGTGGCCTAGCCAGTCTCCAGACCTCAACCCCATAGAAAATCTGTGGCGGGAGTTGAAAGTCCGTGTTGCTCGGCGACAGCCCCAAAACATCACTGCTCTCGAGAAGATCTGCATGGAGGAATGGGCCAAAATACCAGCTACTGTGTGTGCAAACCTGGTAAAGACCTATAGTAAACGTTTGACCTCTGTTATTGCCAACAAAGGTTATGTTACAAAGTATTGAGTTGTATTTTTGTTATTGACCAAATACTTATTTTCCACCCTGATTTACGAATAAATTCTTTACAAATCCTACCATGTGGATTCATGGATTTTTTTTTTCACATTCTGTCTCTCACAGTTGAAGTGTACCTCTGGTGCAAATTACTGACCTCTGTCATCATTTTAGGTGGGGGAACTTGCACAATCGGTGGCTGACTAAATACTTTTTTGCCCCACTGTATGTGTACTTGCGGTTCAGTCACAGGTACTTTTACTGTGAAGAGTATTTATGTAAACAGAAATGTGCTGACGAAACATGAAGAAGCGAACTTTGTCCCCTGACTCTGTCCTGAAGGCAGAGTGTTTCACCTCTACTGTCCACAGTTTCTGTCACCCACTGACCTTGTTTTGTTATAAACACCTGAATAAAGTTTGAAACGGAGCCAGAGGAAGTGACAGGAAGGAAATGGTCACATGACTCAGAATCTCACCTGAGATCTCTGAGGCTGTGTCCCAATTCAGGGTCTGCACGCTTGAAGTACGCATTTTGAGTGCGATTACGTCACCGCCACCGTCCCAATTCGAAGTGTACTTCAAATGCATACTCCAAATGCGCCGGCGTGGTCCAGTGCATGCCATATATCCCACAATTCATAGCGCAGCGGTGGGTGTGGATAATTTTGCCGCAAAATACGGCAGAAGGGAGGAAAGTTTAACATAACTAATTGTCTGTCCTGAATCATTCTTCAAACAGGTGCCATTCATACAGGTAACGAGTGGGGGACAGAAAAGCTTCTTACAGAAGACGTTACAGGTCTGTGAGAGCCAGAGATTTTCCTTGTTTGAGGTGACCAAATACTTATTTTCCACCCTAATTTACGAATAAATTCTTTACAAATCCTACCATGTGGATTCATGGATTTTTTTTTTTCACATTCTGTCTCTCACAGTTGAAGTGTACCTCTGGTGCAAATTACTGACCTCTGTCATCATTTTAAGTGGGGGAACTTGCACAATCGGTGGCTGACTAAATACTTTTTTGCCCCACTGTACATAGTGAGTGAGAAAGGTGACTGGAAAGGAAACACCCAATGCATCATGGGAAGCCCCGGCAGCCTACGTCTATTGCAGCATAACTAAGGGAGGATTCAGGGTCACCTGGTCCAGCCCTAACTATATGCTTTAGCAAAAAGGAAAGTTTTAAGCCTAATCTTAAAAATTTTAAAAATCATTATTCAAAAAAAAAATTTTAATGAGGGGAAATAGGCAGAGCTTTCCAGGCTCTGCTCGACTACTCATCACCTTGACAATAATCGACTGGTAAGACTCGACTGTACACTGTGTTCGTGTTTTCCTCCCAAACAATAAGTTCAGTTGGAGCAGCCTTTCAATGCCTCTCTGTGTCTCTCGCAAAGTCGACCCAGACAACAAAGTAAAGCTAGTTTTCAGCTACAAGCCCAACACGAACCCGACGTATTAGCCAGAGGTCCCTTTACTATGGTTCGGAGCCGCGGACCTGTTTTATATACGTGCCAAACAGTTTTCTATACGAGATTGCTGCAAAAAGTGCAGCCTTACCTAATGTCCACCTACTGTTACTCATTTATATTAAGATTTAAACATCTAGCTGGTGTTGGTATGGAGAGTAACCTTCAGTAATAGTAATAAATCACACAGCAATTGGACATTCATGTACTATTCAAAACACGTTACTCTCATTGAGTAACGTAACAGAATAAATTACAAACTACATTTTGGGGCATGTAGTCGGTAGTGGAATACATTTTTAAAGTAACCTTCCCATCACTGATGCTGACAGACAGCTCTAACCGTGTTTGTGTGTGTCAGTATGTTTGATGTAGGAGGACAGCGGGACGAACGCAGGAAGTGGATTCAGTGCTTCAACGGTGAGGAAAAAACAGATTCTTTATCGATCGAGCCTGAAAGCAGCAGGGAGTTTGATGTGTGTGTGCACTTGCGTCCAGATGTGACCGCCATCATCTTCGTGGCAGCGAGCAGCAGCTACAACATGGTGATCCGTGAGGACAACTCCACCAATCGGCTGCGAGAATCTCTGGACCTCTTCAGATCCATCTGGACCAACAGGTTCTCTGACTGACTGAAGTTGCCAATTACACTCTGATTGGCTGCCTTAAACAGGGCAGGGATAGCTCAGTAGGTAGAGTGGTGGCCCCATGATCGGGAGGTCGGGGGTTCGATTCCCCTGAACAGCTACCCTGAGGTACCCCTGAGCAAGGTACCGTCCCTACACACTGCTCCCTGGGCGCCCAATGGCTGCCCACTGCTTCACTGAGTGAATGGGTTAAATGCAGAGAGGGATTTTCCCCACGGGGACCAATAAAGTACACTTTCTTCTTCTTCTTTCTTCTAAACACTTCCTACCAACTGAGTACATGTAGTTGACTGTCCTGTTCTCTGATTGGCCGTAGGTTCCTGAAGACTATTTCAGTGATCCTCTTCCTGAACAAACAGGATGTTCTTGCTGAGAAGATTCTGGCTGGAAAGTCGAAGCTGGAGGATTATTTCCCAGAATATAACAACTACCAGCTTCCTGCTGATGGTAAATATCCAAAGAGTGTGGAAAGTTAATGTCCTTGTCTCAAAGGTTTGCACTGAATTTCAAACTTGCTGCTCCTTCCTCCTGGAATAGGCTGCAGAATGTGCAGGAGACTTAAGGTTTGACTGAGTTTAAGGCCATTTTAAATGAGCTGAATGCAGTTAATTCAGGATGCAAATGGTTTTTCCTGAATATTATTAGCTTTGTTTCTGGCCTTGGAGCGTTGCTTCTGAAGGCTTATTGTGACTGAAGTCTGTACGTGATTTTTCTCCCCCCCCCCCCCCCCCCCCTCTTTGTGTGATTGACTGCTGTATGACTTGTGTGTATATATATGTGTAGCTTACGCCTGTAATGCTGTCATTCTTGGTTGGGACTTTTAATCTTGAGACTTTTTATTTTTTCCTGGTTGAATAAACACAAATTGAAATCTGTCCCACCAACACGTGAGTGCGCCTCGAGCATGTGAACACACCTCTTGACCATGCACACTTGTTTCAGCTGTTCCAGACACTGATGAAGACCCCAAAGTGATGAGGGCCAAGTTCTTCATCAGAGATGAGTTTCTGGTAAAATCGCTTCCCGCCTTGACATCACGCTATCACACGATGGCGTGTTCAGACTAACATGCGACTCCCGTTTCAGAGGATCAGTACAGCGAGTGGTGACGGCAAACATTACTGCTACCCTCACTTCACCTGTGCTGTTGACACCGAGAACATCCGCCGTGTCTTCAACGACTGCCGTGACATCATCCAGCGGATGCACCTGCGGCAGTATGAACTGCTCTGACTGCTGGGCGCCGCCTGGCCCCGGCCACTCTGAAGAAGCCGATAAGTAATGGAAGCAGATAGCCGATCAATGCTCATAGCGTTTGTGATATTTATTAGTGATTATAGATTAGGACAGACTCTTATTAGCTGTGTGTTCCATGTTCTTTATGTCCTGCAGGGCATTGTGGTCAGAATTATTGGCATAGCAGCAATGTGTCATGTGGGAGGAGGTGGAGTCTGGAAATCTATTTTTACATGTTATTTGTGTTATCTTTGCTCTGATTGGCTGATCCATTTGAATAATTAAACACCTTTGTTTACCTGTGAACTTGGGGTCAAAGGTCAGTCTTTATTCAGAAGCTGTTCAAATGTTTTTATTTGTTATTCAGAGAGCTAAGTGTTTACCTGCAGGTTGCCAGGTGTGTCCTGGCTCTGCTACGCCACGGTAACCTATAAACTCAAGATTCATGTCCACAGCAGATAGAATATAACGTGACAGGAAACGACTCTGTCTTCTAATCTGAAGACTCTTTCCAATTAATTTCCAAATTAAAATTCAGGGATCTTTCCCTTTAAAAAAAAACAAAAAAACAAAAAAACCTCTTCACATTTTAAGAGCTTCACGTTGTTGATTTTGAACACTTTCTCAGAAACACAAGCTGTGACGATGTTTTCACTCTTTGAGAAGCAACAGCACACAGAGAAACTGGGGACTTTGAAGTGAGACCAGATTGTTCAGCTTTCTGCTCCTGAACAACTATAACATATCTTTATGGTTTGATCCAAATGAAACATACAAATAAAATTTTTATTTTTTATTTTTGTTGCTGATCTTCAGATGACAGTGCATCTAAATAAAGGGCACAGAGACACAGAACTACTACTCTGTCATTAAAAGAGTTAGGAGAGAGTAATGTAGCTTACTGCCAACATGTAGATGAAAATGAGCTGATGGTAACTAACCTCAGGCTGGCAGTATTATACCTGCTGGCTTTAATGCCACAAACTAGCCAGGTGAGCAGGTGCAGATGACTCTGCCGGCTTGAGGACTCTGATCACCAGAGCAGGTACGAAGCACTAAAGTGATCTCGTTTATCCTCAGTCTTTACTAAAAATAATAAACTGTGAGAGGATGAGATAACTGAGCTATGCTGCAGAATCATGTACGTGTGTCTGGATTCTGACTGCCACCAGGTGAGAGGCATGTGTACCTGAGTGTGTCACCTGCTCATCACCAGGCACACCTTTACTATCCCATAGTTTGGGCTGTGGGAGAACAGAGATATCTTTGAACCTTCTTCCTGTAACAGCGCCACTTGAACTTAGGACAGGTACTTTATCAGCTGGTTTATACCTGCACAACTAAGCACGCAACACTGCCCCCTGATGGTGAAGCTTCGCTTAAATTCTCTGATTAAACATTCTCACATTAAACATTTCCTGTGGTCCGAGTCAGCTGATGGCTTTGTAAAGTTTCACATAGGATAAGGTCAGATCATGTGAACGCCATAAATGAATGCAGTGATGGGAAAACAAATGCGAGTCTGACTTAAATGGGCTAAACACCATAGGTGTGAAAACACCCTAAGACTGTAATTGGAGTATTCTCAGTAATCTGAGTAATCTTCATGTAAACAGTTGGTTTTTATGCTGTGTTGTGGACTGAATATTTTTAAGTATCGGAGTACCTGTAACAGCTGTTACCATGGTTACTGCTCATCATGTACTAATGTTCAATCGACTTGAAATAATCCACTTCCTGTACAGATGTTTCTAACATGGTCGGCAGGTCAGAAGGGTCTGTGGCCACATTTTCTACAGGTGCACCAGATCTTCTGAACTAGTCAAAAGTAAGTGGACAGACCGACATGATCTGTCACTCTGTCTTCCAGTGAGTCAGAGAATGACTCATGACCTGTATGTGATGCCAGTGATGTTTAAAAAGAAAAGAAAAAGCTTTTATTCTGAAGAGTATTACATTTTTATTTCGCCTGTAAAGTCAGACAGGTACAGACAGGTGGGACATTCGGGCTCTGTGCCTCCTTCACCAACTCCAGTAACAGGTGAGCACATCTGTCAAGATTTCTTCTTCTCTGTTATTATTAACTGCAGGTGACCTCACGGTGTGTTCAAAGCTCTCTGTGTAAAAACTGCTTTTCTGGAACCACTCCTCTGTCCGTCCACTGTTCTGGTCACAGAGATCCATGCAGTTCTCTGAGATCCTGACTGCATGTCGCTCGGATGGTGCGCCTGCTGAATTTGGACTAGTTGCAGCTGGATAGTGTAGTGGTAAAACTACACACCTCTGGAGTGCAGGTCACAAATTCAGTTCCCACCCAGTATCCAGTAAGGGTTCGGGCTAGATCCCTCATTCTAAAAACCAGCCCTGGAGTGACGCGGCTATGTCTGCAGCCTGTCCGCAGTTCAGGACACAAGCATTTCACCACATGTTCACTATATGTTGTACTGTGTATGTGACAAATAAAATCTGTGTCTGATAAAAGGGTGGAAATAGAACGATAGTGGCGTTCACGAGAATGGGACATAAAAAAAAAAGTTTAACGTTTGCAGCCTGTCTGTGTTTTTCCAACACTGGCTTTCACCTCCAGTCTCTGATGTTAGAGGGCGCTCTCCTGCGCGCCTGGTGGAGGCAGTGTTGCCAACTAAGCAAGTTTGTCGCTATATTTAGCGAGTTTTCAGACCCCCTTAGCGACTTTTTTTCTAAAAAGCGACTAGCGATAAATCTAGCGGCTTTTTCTGGTATTATTGGAGACTTATTTATGACGACTTTTTGACGTGAAAGTGCGTATCGCTCTTAGTCTCAATAAGCAGCGGTGCTGCCGTGGGCACCTCGCCCGTTCCAAAGCGCTCACGGGCGGAGGTAGTCCTCCCCCAGCTGCTATCAGGGCAGAAGATGTTCACACCTATGCGTCCAAACTGCAAATGAATTGCGCATGAGCGAAGCCGCTGCTCCTGCACTGACTGTAACGCAGTCAATTCTTTTACTCTTATGCTGTTTTATGGATCACAAGGTTTAAAACTACTTATAAACCAGAGGCGGAGCCAGACATTTGAAACACCCGGGGCTTAGCCCTAAAGGGTAGTATGCATGTGGGATTTTATTTAATTAATTAATTTTTTTTTTTTTGGGGGGGGGGGTTTAGAAATGACTGAAAGATTAATTGGCTCTGTTTTGAGTTTTGTTCAAAAAAGTGACTTCATATGGGGAAAAATATATATCACATATGCAGGACACCTTAAACTAGTTTTTTAATTAAGCAGCAAGGCAGAACAAAGTCGGGGCTGTATCAAGACACGAGGACTAAACCCCAATTCAACCAGACCCAGAACTGATCCGGAATTAAAACAGGACTACAACAGTTCAAAATCAGGACTACTGAGGACTTAACCAAGACAGAACCACAATCAGAACTAGATGATAGACCTGCACTACACTTATTTTTTTTTTAATTCTACCAAAGTCCACTATTTAGATTGAGAAAAGTTTATATAATTATTTAGCCTTGTTGTGCAAACAAGCCTGCATAACTTAATAAATACAGAATTTGAAAAATAACAAACCTAAAAAGAAACACTAGGTACGAGATACATGAGTACCTATGATACGGTGATACTTTGGGTAAACAACCATTTGACTAACATGTCTGTCTCACCTGCTCTTGTTCATCTCTGTTCTGTCCTCATTCTCCATCTCCCTCTCTGTTCCTCTCTCCCTCTTTGTGCTGACAATCATCAAATATACAGTTGAAACCAGATATTTACATGCTCTTCAGATAAAAACACAAACACTTATTTAAGGTAAAACCTCAAATTAGACTAAATGTTTAATTTATATTTGTTAAATTTAAGAGTAAAGAGAGAAACTATCTGTATTTCTTAATTGCAAATGACACCCAAATTGTATTCAAAATTGAGCCACACTTATGGAGCTCCACAATTCTTTTCCTGGTGTTTTGGTTGACATCTCTTGATTTTCCCATGTTAAAGAAACAGGCTCTGTGTTTTGCCTTATATGCATCCACAGCTGTGCCACCAATTTACTCACATGGACTCTACTAACCTATCAGAAGCTTCTTCAGCTCAGAATGGAATCGTCTGGAGTTTTCATATTAATTAACAATAAACTTAGTGTATATGTACTCCTACATTTGATGAAAGTGATAAAAATAGAAGCTCTGTCTCTCTTTATTCTGACATTTAACTAATTCAAAATATATTTCAATATTTATCTAAAACAAAAGTTTACTCTAAATTGATGTTGTACAGTAAAAATGTTTTATGTTTTCTCCCTAAAGAGTATGTAAATATCTGGTTACAAATGTGAATATCCTGCTGTGTACTGAAATTCCTCTTGTTTTGCATAGAAATATACTGAACAACATACAAAGCATAATATATAAAATAACATTTACCTGAGTTTTTTCTTTGAAAGAACCCTCTAATGTCCATTCTTATATTTCAGTACATTACTGAAACCGATTTAGTCGGGGAGGGTAAGAACTGAAAATATGAAATAAACACACGTAAGCTAAGACTCTCTAAAAAAATAGCATTTGTTCGGCTTTTCATTTCGCCATTTGTTGATTCACTTGAAGAGCAAGTAACGTAATATTGGTCAAGTGATCAGTTTGATATCAATCTTTCATGATACACCGTTATATTTACATTATTTGTATGGTACGAATGATTTGCTTTGGTACCTGGTCAATCTTAAGGTCTCCTTAGTATGGCTGACTCCGTTTCTCCAACAGCGCACTCACAGGCAGCAGCTGCCCCGCCCTCTCGCTCAGTCGCTTAGTGCCTGAGCTCGGATCATACCAATAGAGATTGAAAATGTGACGTCACTCAGGGGTAAAACCGCAAAGAATTCTGGGAACTCGTGGCAAGAGGTACTAGCGCACGCAGGCTTTCAATTGAAATCAGTTATACAGCGATAAAAAGAAACACAAAAAATGGCAAGAAGCTGTTGTATTATTAACTGCAATAGCCGGTCACATGACAGCCACGGAAAGCCGACGGGTAAAGAGATCGGTTGTTATCGGATTACGTTGTTGAAGAGAAATAGTTCGAGCCGTGTTTCCGAAGTAACGAAGAGGCAACGGGTGGCCTGGATTGCAGCCATTCAAAGAGCAAATATAACGTCCCAGAACACTCCAGCTCACAGGTTAGTCTGCTCCAAGCATTTCCACAAAGGTCAGTCTTCTGTTGTAGTTAATACGTCATTTTTCTTAACATAATTAGTGATATAGGTTACAAGCAAGTCTGGCGCTGAACAGAAATTGTCGCGCTATGCTCCTTTATTTATTGTGCATAAATAGTGAATTGTCCTGACACAATATTGTGTTTCGCTTCTGTTATTACCATGGTACATTGACAAAAACATATACTTTTATTCACAGGATAAAACAGTTGTTTTGTATCACTAATTGCCCAGTGCGATTACAGCATACAATATTATTGTCACTGCTACATTTCTGTGATGCTACCAGAAATTATTTCCACTACTAATTAATTACCATTGAGCTCAAAGGTCCTATTAATAAACGGTTAACGAATGTGTATTTATGAAGACGATTTGTGAGACTGGTAAACTTATGATACGTACGATGGTCTTTACTTTCTACACAGTGCATTTCAAGGTCCTGCACCCATCCGTCGGTAAACTGTACCTGGGCTTGTTGCAGTGACCGGAAGTTACTAAACTTCACAAGTGTATGCACTCACTCCAAGAACCGTATAATTATAAATATGAGCGTGGTGAAAGTTGGGCAGCACACTAACGTATTTTGTCCCTCTGTGTGCTGTAAGGATCTAACACTTTCACTGGTTTGATTTTTTTCCTCGTATCTTTTCTTTGACTTTTCATCAAGTCTGTCTTTGTACAGACCGGCATTGTTCTCCTTCGTTTTGTACAGAACCTTTTTGGGGGGCAAAGAAAAAGCAAGACTTTATTGGAACCTAAGAATGAACGTTTTGCGGTGCTGCAAATGCTTGCATTTGATGCGGTACTTGGATTGTTTTGCCACGAGTTCACAGCATGCAATGAGCGAAAGTCACGTGGTCTGTCAATCTCTATATCAGGGGGGATTCACGCACAGTCGTAAATTCCCACAGTGTGCACTATGTGCTTCGAATATTGTGTGTACTTTTTGTTTTATACAGTTGTCAGCCAGGCATCTAACTATGAAAAAATTACACTCCAAAAGACCCCGGGCTTCTGACAAAACAACCCGGGCTGAAGCCCAGTAAGCCACCCCCACGCTCCGCCCCTGTTATAAACACACACTCACACAGAGTAACTCCACCAGGGTGCTAATTTCGGGTCACTGTTGCCGGTCCAGGACCGGATAAAGGATCAGGGTTGGAATTGTGACATTTAAAAAAACAATAATTGCTAAAAGAAATGTAATTTTTAGTTCTAAATAAATTCTAAATGCATTTACAACGTTTTCTAATCACTTTATGTCTCTTCAACGATGTTATTTCTCTCTCCAACAACGTGGGTTACAATTACATTAGCATGACCAATTATGCAAATTAGGCAATTACGTCATTTAGCGACTTCTAGCGACTTTTAGGGCAGCCAGTAGCGATTTTCCTTACTGAGGAGTTGGCAACACTGGGCAGAGCCCCCCTTCATGTAAACGCAACATTGCTCCGTCAGCACGAGCCGTTCAGAGGCTCTGCTGTGGTCACGTGACTGCACTGCTTCCAACGCGCGCAAACACATTCGGGGGGACCAAACGGGCGCGTTCGGAGCCCTGTCCACAACAACTGCACTGCGCATGCGCGTCTCCCACAGGGGTTTGGCGCGCTGCCTGCGTGCCTCCGCATAGTGAGCGTGCTGGCGCAAAGCTCGTCACCGTCACAACAACAACAACAGGAGGACAAAGTGTCGCGACCTCCCCCCCCTCCCCGCCGGAACCGACCCCCTCCCCCGACGGACGCCCCCGGTCTCGTGTCACGGTAAGACTCGCTCGCGGACCCGCGCGCCCCTGGTCCCGCCGCGGTCGCCGTTTCCGCGGGGATGCTGCGCGCTCTCGAGCCGTTCATGGCCGCTCGAGCTCCGTGTGGCCGAGGCCGCGGCGCCGTGGCTGCTCGCGTGCCTGCGTGTCCGTCCCGGGGACGGCGGAGCGGTGGCCCGCGAGCCGGTGAGCGCGCGGGTTAGCGAGAAACTCCATCTTCTCTCCGTCCTGCCCGCCATTTCACGCGCACTGACCGGGGCCCGCTCACGCACCGGTACCAAGTACAGATGGCGGAAGTACCGGTGATCCGACTAACGGCAACGCGACTTTCCCCGATCCTCACCAAGCGCCGTTCAGACCGGAATTGGCTGGCTTTATCCCGGGTTGGACCGGTACCGGGACAGGCTATCCCGGGCCGGGCTGTACCGGAACGCTCCGATCAACGATCGATATTAACGGCTACATGCTAACAGCTAGCCTGCTCTCGTCTCCTCAGCTCGACTCGCAGCGTGCACGCGTTCCATGCGCGTGTCCGCTGTATAGAAGCTGCATGTACTGCGCGCGCGTGTACCCGAGTCTGGTATTACAGCAGCACGTGACAGCTGGATCAACGACAGCATTGATGATTATCAGCGAATTGATCTGCTGATTGAACATTGATCACGTGTTGTTTGTTAAGCCAATTGGCTGCAGTTCTGCTCAGAGTTCCTGGATTACAGCAGTTGGAAATAAAGCTGTTGAAAAGTGTTTCACCTTTGACCTCAGCCTTACCACTTCCTATGTCCTAGCCTTGTTTCCTTTCCTTAGAGCAAGTGTGGAATCGTCCCAAGAAAAACCTCCGTCCTCAGACTGTTCGTCAGTAGGTCAGAATCAGATATCAGAATACTTTATTAATCCCTGGAGAAATTATTTTGATTACAGTGCTCCAGTACAAACAGTAACAAAGACAGACATTACAAGAAGTAACTAATAGACACAATATACTATATACTAGAGCAGGGCGATATGGCCAAAAATATTTATCACGATATATATTTGAAAATTTGCGATAACGATATAACTGACGATATAATTGATGCGAGACAAAATACAACTCCACAACATTACTAGCGCAAAAAGACAACCTCCCATTTATTTTCACTTAAACAAGAAGCTGGTTTTTATGTAAATTAAAGCTTTATAAAAATGTAACAGTGCAAATGTAAATGCCTTGCTTAAAGTATAACCAAAAGGCATTTCCAGTAGAAATGGGCTGACATATCCTGAGCATAACCATGTATAATATCCACTGAAGTTAAAAAGAGGTGCTTTGCAACATTAAACTGCAGTGTGCAGTACGTATTTTTTGGACCATAAGGTGCACAGGATTATAAGGCACATTAAGCGAAACAAAGCAGTCAGATAAATCAAACTTTATTAAACTCATTCTTCTTGCTTCCTCCACTTCTGTACCATTGATTCATTAATGTTGAATTCTCTGGCAGCTGCTCTATACCCATGTTGTTGCAGTATATTAATGACTAACCTTGTATTGTGGATGGATTATCTCAGTTGTTCTCCTGACTGAAGTTTGGTCCGTTTACAGCATCCTGCCATGCGATTGCATTTGTCTCTAACTATCAGGAACCTTAACGTTAACTTTTATAAGTGGAAAAGTGTTAGTGTTCGTCCTCCAGCTTCACTGTTTATGTTATGCTAACATAGCTGTGTCGCTAGCGATCACGTAGCACATCATTATATACCAGCTAGCCCAACTTCAGTAACTCTACAAACGTCACTACTGTTTAGTTTCCTGTCTTCATTTATGTTGGACGTGATAGCAGAGCTGTACGTTTGAATTTTTTCAGAAATCTCTCAGTCAGAACATGCTATATCATGCTTAGGTAACTAGCGAAACTAGCGAGCAAACTTCCGCTAGCTTCCTGCTAACTTCTAACTCCGTTAAATGTAATAAATTTTGTTTTCATGGATGCCTGGAAGTTAAACTTCATAGTTACACCTGGTAAAGCAGCAACACTGGTCATTTTATTAAAGATGAAAGAATTGAGACAGTTTTTAACTATCAGTGATGCTGCAGTGTTCGTTTGAACTGAAGCATACAGAGTTTAGGACACAGATTACTCCCAGATTTAAGAGCATCTTAGTCTGACAAATACGACAATAACGACGGCCGCTTGCATGTTCTGCAAAAAATTGTGCTTTGTCGTGTATCTGACGGACAAACACCAAACCAGTTCCACATCACTGAAGTTGCACCATTTTTACAAACCAATTCTGGTTCATCTATTTCACTCAGCAATCGGCCATGTGCGTATGAAAACAAAGGCACTGCATGCGCGTTTTACTCATATTCTATCGCGATATTTCATTTTCCTATCTTTGCCTAACATTATACCGGTACAATATATGAACGGTACAATATGGCCCAGCCCTACTATATACTACACTATATATATATATATATATATATATATATATATATATATATATATATATATATATATATATATATATATATATATATATATATATATATATATGTGTGTGTGTGTGTGTCTGTGTAGAAGTCACTTATTGATAAATGTCTGAATAAGAAAGAAGAGCATGTGCAAAAAGGGTGTAGCTGTTGCAGTATACAGTGTGTTAAGAGGATGACTAAAGCTGGGCAGACACTGCGATTTTTTTTTTCAGTCACGTTATTCAGCTTCTGCTCAAACTGTACGATTGACTCGCAGGGGTTAGAAGGTCGTAGGTCACAATGCAGGGTCTCACACTATACGGCCCGATGCTCTGATGCGCCCCGAGTGCTCACACTGTGCGTCCATAGCATGAAGGTTATAACAGAAATTCTGTCGCTCGCTCCCTCTGTCTTTCACTCACACAGACACACACCACCATCAACTTTGCTAAATTGCTAATGAAAAATCAGGCAGCTGTTATTGAGCAGCAATGTAAATCCAACTATTTTCATGGTTGTTGTGGTCGTGATAATTTTGTGAGGCCACATCGAAAAGGCTCGGATGAGCTTTCCAAAGTTCTACAAGTGCCTCCATCGCTTGTTTCCAGATCACACGCTGCACTGCTGCTCCGTCTTTTTCACCAACATTTATGTGTTTGCGTGTGCGCAGTGTGAGTGGCTGCGGTGGCACTCACGATGGTCATGTGGATTTCAAACCGGGAGCTGGTCGTGAGGTGTTAATCGCTTGCCATCACCAGTGTGTGAATGGGTGGATGACTGGATATGTAAAGCGCTTTGGGGTCCTTAGGGACTAGTAAAGCGCTATATAAATACAGGCCATTTACCATTTACACGACACACGATGAAGGCCAAAATCGGGCCGATCAACAAAACGTTCGCACGACTCAAAAATCGGCTCAAAATGGGCCAAAAATCGCACAGTGTAAACCCAGCATTGTACAGGGATGGTGTACATCAGCTGTTCACACAGGTGGAACGACTGCGTCCTGACCCTCAGAGCTCTCTCATATATCCAAAGCACACTGAGCCTCAGCTCATGTGTCTGAACTGCCGGAAATATTGAGCCACTAATTTGCTCTGCTAAAAACATAGCTGGCTGCTTTTTCTTTGTAAGGAAGTGACTGTTAGGAGATTAGAATAAGTTACCTTACATAGCACAAGATGAAATCTCACATTTTTATATTTTCCTGCTGTGGAACTCCTTTCCTCCACCCTGTTTGGGATTTGCAGTAACAGTCCTCCATCATCACTGATCCCAGCTGACATGAAGCATGAGTCCTGAAGACTGTTAAGTCCTCTAAGCACACGCTGGTCAGTTCATGTAGATCACAGTGTTGAGTAGGGCTGGGGCATATTATACCGTTCACGGTAATACTGGTACAATGCTAGGCAACGATAAGAAAATGAAATACTGCGATAGAATATGGGTAAAACGCGCAAGCGCAGTGCCGAAAAAGCGCGGCGGTAACGGAGAATGAGAATGGGGAAAGCAGATTGAGTGAAACGGATGAACCAGAATTAGTTTGTAAAAATGGTGCAACTTAACTGGTTTGGTGTTTGTCCATCAGATACACAACAAAGCACTTTTTTTTTGTAGAACATGCAAGTGGCCATCGTTATTGCCGTATTTGTTGGCCTAAGGTGCTCGTTAATCTGGGAGTAATCTGGGTCCTAAACGCCGTCCTTTAAGGTCCCGAAGTCAAACAAACATCACTGAGAGTTAAAAACTGTCTAAATTCTTCCATCTTTAATAAAATGACCAGTGTTGCTGCTTTACCAGGTATAACTATGATGTTTAACATCCAGGCATCCATGAAAACAGAATTCATTACATTTAACAGAGTTAGAAGTTAGCGGAAGTTAGCTCGCTAGTTTCGCTAGTTACCTAAGCATGATATAGCATGTTCTGACTGAGAGATTTCTGAAAAAAAAAATCAAACGTACAGCTCTGCTATCACTTCCAATATAAATGAAGACAATGACGTTTGTAGCGTTACTGAAGTTGGGCTAGCTGGTGTTTAATGCTGTGCTACGTGATCGCTAGCGACACAGCTATGTTAGCATAACATAAACAGTGAAGCTGGAGGACGAACACTAACACTTTTCCACTTATAAAAGTTAACGTTAAGGTTCCTGATAGTTAGAGACAAATGCAATCGCATGGCAGGATGCTGTAAACGGACCAAACTTCAGTCAGGAGAACAACTGAGATAATCCATCCACAATACGAGGTTAGTCATTAATATACTGCAACAACATGGGAATAGAGCTGCTGCCAGAGAATACAACATTAATGAATCAATGGTACAGAAGTGGAGGAAGCAAGAAGAATGAGTTCAATAAAGTTTGATTTATCTGACTGCTTTGTTTCGCTTGATGTGCCTTATAATCCTGTGCACCTTATGGTCCGAAAAATACATATTTGACTTTTTTATTTGGCACACTGCAGTTTAATGTTGCAAAGCACCTCTTTTTAACTTCAGTGGATATTATACATGGTTATCGTCAGTTATATCGTTATCGCAAATTTTCAAATATATATCGTGATATATATTTTTGGCCATATCGCCCTGCCCTAGTGTTGTGCTCATACAGCGTTCTTCACACAGCGACGACTCAACGGGAAGTAGTTTTATTCTAGCTGTGTGATGTTCAGTTGTGAGTTTAACAGCTGCTGATAAAAACTGTAAATATGTCAGCAGGTTACCGATGAAATAGAAAATGCAGTTATGACGAACACATGATATTACGTCGATGTTTTCATGAAAGATTAGGACTGTGGACAGCTATCTAAAGGATGCTCCGGCGTCTCCTCTGCTTAAGGACGCACTGAAGCTCCTTTCCTTAGTATGTGGGACAGCTCTGATTATGGCCGCCACACAGATACTTTCGGGTCACGTCTCTCAGTGAAGAACTTTCACTAGCAAAATGGACTCAGTGGGTTCAGTGAGCTGACAGGAAGTGACATCATTAACAGTTAGTGGTGGTTGATGTGACAGAAAGTTCAAAGATGAATCATCATTACGCTGATGGTGCGATCTCAAACATCGACTGTTTTTAAGAATCCAAACACTCTGAAGGGAAATCTTTAAAACCGCACCGTGAGTCGGAGGAGGCCTGTGAACATGTGACACATGGATCACATGACCTGACAATAAAAGCCTGCTCACACGTTTGCAGTGAAAGGCTTTTAATTTGAAATAATACAGGAAGTTTATGTATAAGGGTTGGAGCAGGTCAGGTCTGCTGATTGGAAGGTCGGCGGTCCGATCTCTGGCCGCTGCAGTCTGTGTACCCTTGTTTCTCCATTAGAGTGTGAATGAGTGTGATTGGGAGACAGAGGCGCGTTGTATATAGCGCTCAAAGAGAAGTGCTACATAAGAACCAGTCCATTTACCACAAACAGCATGATGCAGTAACAGGTGACCAGGTTGCTATGGTAACAGACACCATCCAGCTGTGTACTGCAACTCCATTTACGCTGTTGTAATGTTAGAGCTGATGTCATCTGTGTTCAGTATCATGTGACGTATCACGTGATCAGCTGTGACCTCATGCAAACAGCTACAGATGTTCTTCCTGGCTAGTGTCGTTAGCTAACCATCAACACCTGGTTGTTGCTGGAGCCGGGGCATCGCCTCGGTCATAGCTGAAGGGAGAAATGGTGTCCTGGACCTCTGACATAGAACGCTGATCATTCATGCCTGAGGCCTTAGGATGGGGAAGGTATAGATCAGAGACACGAGGAGAACCTCACATGATTGTAATGTAAAAACGGGTGTTGATGATGTCACACATTTTGATTGGTCAGGTGGTTTCAGTCCTGGGGGATAATACTAGCTGTAAGTATCATTACCCCCAGACCAGGGTGCTTTGAACCTGATCACGTGATCTGTACCTGTTCTCAGATGGCGGAAATGGTGAAGTACGTGGACGACGAACATAAGAGCATCTTCTTGAAGCTGCTGAACGAGCAGCGGCTGGAGGGCGAGCACTGCGACATTGCCGTGGTCGTCGAAGACGTCAAGTTCCGTGCTCACCGCTGCGTCCTCGCCGCCTGCTCCAACTACTTTAAAAAGCTCTTCAAAAAACACGAGGTACCTCAAAAATACATCTGTGTACTTAATGAGTACTTCGAACACAAAGTATTGTGCAGATTTTTTCAGTTTTATTAGTATAGTGCCAACAACAGTTGCCTCAGGCAATTTAGATAGTAAGGTAAAGAGTACAATAATACAACAAATACAGTTTACCTGGTGAAGACCGACTGTGCAAGGTGACACCAAGGTCCCCGCCAGCAACATCTTATTAACATTTAAATCTACAACACATTTAATTTCATCATTTCATTTTAGAGGATCATCATTTAGCCTGGAGAAATAGTTTGCTGCTTTATAAGAAAGCCCTCCGCGAAGCCAGAACATCTTACTATTCGTCACTGATTGAAGAAAATAAGAACAACCCCAGGTTTCTCTTCAGCACTGTAGCCAGGCTGACAAACAGTCAGAGCTCTGTTGAGCCAACCATCCCTTTAACGTTAACTAGTAATGACTTCATGAACTTCTTCACAAATAAAATTTATACATTAGAGAAAAAAAGACCAATAATCATCCCACAGATGTAATATTATCTACAGCTGCTCTTAGTACTAATGCTTAGTATTGATGTTAAGTTAGACTCTTTTTCTCCAGTTGATCTTTCTGAGTTAACTTCAATAATTACTTCCTCCAAACCATCAACGTGTCTTTTAGACCCCATTCCTACAAAACTGCTCAAAGAAGTCCTGCCATTAATTAATTCTTCGATCTTAAATATGATCAACCTATCTCTAATGATCGGCTATGTACCACAGGCCTTCAAGCTGGCTGTAGTTAAACCTTTACTCAAAAAGCATCTCTAGACCCGGCAGTCGTAGCTAATTATAGGCCAATCTCCAACCTTCCTTTCATATCAAACATCCTTGAAAGAGTAGTTGTCAAACAGCTAACAGATCATCTGCAGAGGCTTATTTGAAGAGTTTCAGTCAGGTTTCAGAGCTCATCACAGCACAGAAACAGCTTTAGTGAAGGTTACAAATGATCTTCTTATGGCCTCTGACAGTGGACTCATCTCTGTGCTTGTCCTGCTAGACCTCAGTGCAGCGTTCGATACTGTCGACCATAATATCCTATTAGAGCGATTAGAACATGCTGTAGGTATTACAGGTACTGTGCTGCAGTGGTTTGTATCATATCTATCTAATAGACTCCAGTTTGTTCATGTAAATGGAGAGTCCTCTTCACAGCTTAACAGCTGTGTGCTGTGTCCCAGTTCAGGGTATAATGGTTACGCACACACAAACACACAGTAACACAGTATATATATATATATCCATCCATCCATCCATCTTCATCCGCTTTATCTGAGGCCGGGTCGCGGGGGCAGCAGCCTAAGCAAAGAGGCCCAGACCTCCCTCTCCCCAGCCACCTCCTCCAGCTTATCCGGGGGAATACCAAGGCGTTCCCAGGCCAGCCGAGAGATATAATCTCTCCAGCGTGTCCTGGGTCTGCCCCGGGGCCTCCTCCCGGTGGGACATGCCTGGAACACCTCACCCAGGAGGTGCCCAGGGGGCATCCTTGTCAGATGCCCGAACCACCTCAGCTGGCTCCTTTCGATGTGGAGCAGCAGCTGCTCTACTCTGAGCCCCTCCCAGATGGCCGAACTTCTCACCCTATCTCTAAGGGAGAGGCCAGCCACCCTTCGGAGGAAGCTCATTTCTGCCGCTTGTATCCGCGATCTCGTTCTTTCGGTAACTACCCACAGCTCATTGCCATAGGTGAGGGTAGGGACGTAGATCGACCGGTAAATTAATAATAATAATAATACATTTTATTTAAATAGCGCCTTTGAGAGCTTCGCTTTTACACTCAGCTCCCTCTTCACCACGACGGACCGGTGCAGCGTCTGCATTACTGCAGCCCCAATCCGTCTGTCGATCTCCGGCTCCCTTCTCCCATCACTCACGAACAAGACCCCGAGATACTTGAACTCCTCCACTTGGGGCAGGAACTCATCCCCGACCCGGAGTGGGCACTCCACCCTTGTCCGGCTGGGAACCATGGCCTCAGATTTGGAGGTGCTGATCCTCATTCCCGCTGCTTCACACTCGGCTGCGAACCGTTCCAGTGCGAGCTGGAGGCCCTCACCCGATGAAGCCAACAGAACCACATCATCCGCAAAAATCAGAGATGAGATTCTGAGGCCACCAAAGCGAAAGCCCTCCGCCACTTGGCTGCGCCTAGAAATCCTGTCCATAAAAATTATGAACAGAACCGGAGACAAAGGGCAGCCCTGGCAGAGCCCATCACCCACCGGGAACGAGTCCGACTTATTGCCGGCAATGTGAACCAAGCTCTTGCAACGGTTGTATAGGGATCGAATGGCCCGTAGCAATGGGCCAGACACCCCATACTCCCGCAACACCTCCCTCAGGACACCCCGAGGGACACGGTCGAATGCCTTCTCCAAGTCCACAAAACACATGTAGACTGGTTGGGCAAACTCCCATGCACCCTCAAGTATCCTCGAGCGGATAAAGAGCTGGTCCAGTGTTCCGCGACCAGGACGAAAACTGCATTGTTCCTCCTGTATCCGAGGTTCGACTAGCGGACGAACTCTCCTTTCCAGCACCCTGGCATAGACTTTCCCAGGGAGGCTGAGGAGTGTGATCCCCTGTAGTTGGAACACACCCTCCGGTCTCCCTTCTTAAAGATATATATATATCTCCTCCTATATATGATATGTGTATATATATGGTAAATGGCCTGTATTTATATAGCGCTTTACTAGTCCCTAAGGACCCCAAAGCGCTTTACATATCCAGTCATCCACCCATTCACACACACATTCACACACTGGTGATGGCAGCTACATTGTAGCCACAGCCACCCTGGGGCGCACTGACAGAGGCGAGGCTGCCGGACACTGGCGCCACCTCTGACCACGAGTAGGCAACAGGTGAAGTGTCTTGCCCAAGGACTGCCCAAGGACTGCCCGAGACTGTCCAAGCCGGGGCTCGAACCGGCAACCTTCCGATTACAAGGCGAACTCCCAACTCTTGAGCCACGATCGCCCCCACATACAGGGAGTGCAGAATTATTAGGCAAATGAGTATTTTGTCCACATCATCCTCTTCATGCATGTTGTCTTACTCCAAGCTGTATAGGCTCGAAAGCCTACTACCAATTAAGCATATTAGGTGATGTGCAACTCTGTAATGAGAAGGGGTGTGGTCTAATGACATCAACACCCTATATCAGGTGTGCATAATTATTAGGCAACGTCCTTTCCTTTGGCAAAATGGGTCAAAAGAAGGACTTGACAGGCTCAGAAAAGTCAAAAATAGTGAGATATCTTGCAGAGGGATGCAGCAGTCTCAAAATTGCAAAGCTTCTGAAGCGTGATCATCGAACAATCAAGCGTTTCATTCAAAATAGTCAACAGGGTCGCAAGAAGCGTGTGGAAAAACCAAGGCGCAAAATAACTGCCCATGAACTGAGAAAAGTCAAGCGTGCAGCTGCCAAGATGCCACTTGCCACCAGTTTGGCCATATTTCAGAGCTGCAACCTCACTGGAGTGCCCAAGAGCACAAGGTGTGCAATACTCAGAGACATGGCCAAGGTAAGAAAGGCTGAAAGACGACCACCACTGAACAAGACACACAAGCTGAAACGTCAAGACTGGGCCAAGAAATATCTCAAGACTGGTTTTTCTAAGGTTTTATGGACTGATGAAATGAGAGTGAGTCTTGATGGGCCCGTGGCTGGATTGGTAAAGGGCAGAGAGCTCCAGTCCGACTCAGACGCCAGCAAGGTGGAGGTGGAGTACTGGTTTGGGCTGGTATCATCAAAGATGAGCTTGTGGGGCCTTTTCGGGTTGAGGATGGAGTCAAGCTCAACTCCCAGTCCTACTGCCAGTTTCTGGAAGACACCTTCTTCAAGCAGTGGTACAGGAAGAAGTCTGCATCCTTCAAGAAAAACGTGATTTTCATGCAGGACAATGCTCCATCACACGCGCCCAAGTACTCCACAGCGTGGCTGCAAGAAAGGGTATAAAAGAAGAAAAACTAATGACATGGCCACCTTGTTCACCTGATCTGAACCCCATTGAGAACCTGTGGTCCATCATCAAATGTGAGATTTAAAGGAGGGAAAACAGTACACCTCTCTGAACAGTGTCTGGGAGGCTGTGGTTGCTGCTGCACGCAATGTTGATGGTGAACAGATCAAAACACTGACAGAATCCATGGATGGCAGGCTTTTGAGTGTCCTTGCAAAGAAAGGTGGCTTTATTGGTCGCTGATTTGTTTTTGTTTTGTTTTGAATGTCAGAAATGTATATTTGTGAATGTGGAGATGTTACATTGGTGTCACTGGTAAAAATAAATAATTGAAATGGGTATATATTTGTTTTTTGTTAAGTTGCCTTATAATTATGCACAGTAATAGTCACCTGCACACACAGATATCCCCCTAAAATAGCTAAAACTAAAAACAAACTAAAAACTACTTCCAAAAACATTCAGCTTTGATATTAATGAGTTTTTTGGGTTCATTGAGAACATGGTTGTTGTTCAATAATAAAATTATTGCTCAAAAATACAACTTGCCTAATAATTCTGCACTCCCTGTATACACATACATCATACATGTATGTGTATATGTATGGTGACTGCAGTTCACTTCATGGCCTCCAGGGGTTCCCGAGTGTGTTCTGGTGAGATGTCTCACCTGTACGTGTGTGTCTTCTCAGGTGGACAACTCATCAGTGATTGAGATTGACTTCATCCGCTCTGACATCTTTGAGGAAGTCCTGAACTACATGTACACGGCAAAGATCTCTGTGAAGAAGAAGGACGTCAACCTGATGATGTCATCAGGCCAGATCCTCGGCATCCGCTTCCTTGACAAACTCTGCTCTCAGGTAACACACACGGGCGACACACAGACAGGTAATCCACATACAAGTGAAGCGTGTACACAGGTAATGCACATGCAGGTAGCATAAAATGCATGTAACACACAAGCTGGTGACACACACAGGTAACAGGTGTTGGTGGGTGTGTCCTCAGAAGCGAGATGTGTCTTCGGAGGACAAGGAGAAGTTTCCCTATGACATCGTAAAGATGGCGCTGCCGCCTGAGGCTCAGCTGGCCGCCGACTCGGAGGTACGGATTAACCCATTGTTTACCAGTTAACTGTCAAAGCCTGTACTTTGTAATCTGATTACTGTTGTGTGTAGGTGCTTGACGATGACACGTCCGCCACAGATGACCTTGTGGAGCCCTCGGCCAATCCGGAGCTGGAGAAGTCTCCCAGTACAGCGCTGCATGTGCAAGAGGCGATCCTAAAGGAACTGACCAATGAGGATGTGCACAAGGTACGCATACTTACACCTGAGTATTCCTGTATCCACGACGACTGTCACTGACACATCGTCCATCCAGGTAACCTGCTACAACCAGGATGTGGTGACGGAGATGGAGGCGGAGCCTAAAGAGCTTGGAGCGGAGCATCACGCCACACAGACGCTGACCTTCGCGGACAGCATAGGGGAAGTGAAGGACGAGCAGCCGCCAGGCTGGTCAACGGCGACTGCCGACATGAAGTTCGAATACCTGCTGTACGGACACCGCGAGCAGCTCGCCTGCCAGGTGTGTGGGAAGACTTTCTTGGATGAGAGCAGACTCAGGTAAGTACACACCTCAATGATGAAAATGGATCTTGAAGCCACAGGCGAAGGACACATCTGTCTGTCTCTGCTCAGGAAGCACGAGAAGCTTCACTCGGCCGAGCGTCCGTTCGCCTGTGACATTTGC
Organism: Astatotilapia calliptera; assembly: GCF_964374335.1. Lineage (NCBI taxonomy): Eukaryota > Metazoa > Chordata > Actinopteri > Cichliformes > Cichlidae > Astatotilapia > Astatotilapia calliptera. Next base: position 35,820,773 of record NC_137430.1, read on the forward strand.
ACCAAAGCTTTCACTACCCACGCTCACCTGAAAGGTAACCACACCCACGTACGTTTACTTGCTTCTTACTTCTATGCTCCCTGAGGTCACCCTAACCCTCACCTGTCTGTTCAGAACACCTGAAGATCCATGCAGGTTTCAAACCCTACAGGTGTGACGTGTGTGGGAAATCGTTCATTCGCGCTCCGGACCTGAAGAAACACGAACGAGTTCACAGCAACGAGCGGCCCTTCGCCTGCCAGATGTGCGAAAAGGTGAACTCACCTGTCCTCTCACCTGTGCGCCCATCTTTCCTGTCACCATTGTAACCAGTCTGGCTCTCACCTGTGTGCCTGCAGGCTTTTAAACACAAGTCTCACCTGAAGGATCACGAGAGGAGACACAGAGGAGAGAAACCGTTCGTCTGTCCGTCCTGCACCAAGGCCTTCGCCAAGGTACTGCACTCAGTGTACTGAGTACTACATATGGTATATATAGACAGTACTACACACAGTATATAGACTAGAGATGGCACGATACCACTTTTAATGTCCGACACCGATATCATAAATTTGGATATCGGCCGATACCGATATGAATCCAATATAGTGTTTTTTAATCAATAAAACTCTTTTTTTAATATCTTGCTGCTTTTTGTATAAGTTCATACTCAAGTTTAAATAAACAACAACACTAAAGCTATTCTGTTATACCTGTATGTAAAAAATACACTGCACCCAAAATATTTCATAGTTCAGCAACACTGATCAATCTAATAAACTTAAACCTGCTCCATCCTCCTATTCTGGTATTTTAAAGAGTAAGCAACCAAACTAATAGGGCTCTAAAACATATATCGGTTGTTAAGCGTAACGCTGGAATGCTTTACAAACACTCAGAGATGAACTTACACACTTGTTTTACTTCTCTCTGGGATCACTTCCTCGGAGATGAAATGCTGGTTTGGTAGCGAGGCTACAAATACACACAGCCGCTCTATCAGGTGACCACACTGCTGCGACGTTATGAGCCGAGTTACGCCGTGTCGCAAGTTTTGTGAGGTGCTTTTTTGATATTTAATGGATCGGATTACATTTTTTATTTCTCACCGATACCGATACGTAATATCAGATCGGTCCATCTCTAGTACATATTATACCATATATACAGTACTGCAATCAGTATATACACAGTACTGTGTGGTCTTCCTAGTTAAAAATAACACAGCATCCTCTTTTGCATTGTGAGCTTCCTCGCCAAACATTATTATGCAACACCACAGACCAGTCTTCTTTTAGGTGCCCCACTGTTGCCATTCATCAGCTTTCTTAAATGCAGTGCCCCCTGCTGGTCAGCCTTATCATTACATCAACATCTGCATGTCAACACAAGTACTATAACAGAGTATATACAGTACTGCACTAAGTATGTGTAATATTATGCTGTAGTATTACACAGTGTCCGTAGTGCCGGTACGTTTGTGTTGTGGTGCGTTCACTGTCCTTCTGTCATTTCAGGCGTCAGATCTGAAGCGTCATGAGAACAACATGCACAGTGAGAGGAAGCAGCTGAATCCTTTGCAGAGTGACACTGAGACACTGCAGGCTGCTGCCATGGCTGCTGAGGAGCAACATCTGGACTCCATCAGCTGCTCCTAACATCTGGACAGCCCATTAACCTTTTGTTTTCTCACAAACTTTGAACTGACTTTGGCTGTGTTTGCTAGGAGCCTTTTTTCCTGCATCGAGTTGATGCACGTGAACCCAAGTGTAAGATAAACCGAGCGGTCATGTGATTCACATGTTGTCATGTGACCTCCCTCTGGCTACATGTGTGATTTGTAACCTGGCGTGTTTGTCTTTTCAGTTTGAAGCATAAATTTATAAACTGTGTAAATTATAAACACTTCTGCTCAGTTTCATGAGCAATGACAGAGAGAACAGTTTCAATAAAGATTCAACCTTATCGACATGTTCTCCTAAGGTTATTAGCCCAAAAAGGTTGTTCATCATTGGTCACATGACCAATTTAAGACAACACAACAACAAGATGCAGCGACCCAGAGTCTCCATTTCCACAGGTCGAAAGTGCAGACTTCAAACTATATACCAGTTTTTAAATTGTGTCGATGGGCCACAAAACCAGAGTTATGATTAAAAAATACACGCAATGGTTTTTCTGAACAAAAGAGCGGTGTTTACAGCGGGAAGAAACGGCGTTTTCTAAGGACAACGCTAGCAAACACTCTCCGTTTGCAATTGAAAAAAGAAAAAGAAAAAACACCCCTAATTTTTGTTAAAGTTTTCCATGTCAACCAATCAACTTGTTCTGTAAATAGATTTAAATGGTTATATAAAACACGCCTGAAGCCTTGGCTGCATTTTTTGGTGAATAGTACCATATAACTTTGTAGTTTGCAAATCTTGTACATACTTTTTTAGAAATATACAATTTATAATTGCATTTCAAGTTATGAAAATGATTCATTAAACATGTTTGAGGTTTTTACAGTAAAACATAACTTTTTTCTACTCGGATTTTACATTTTTTGTCTGAATTTAGATTAATTGTGCAAATACAGTATGTCAAAATGAAAAAATAACTCCAATTTCAGATATTTGAGGTTGTGCTGAAAATAATGATACTAAACAAGGCAAGATAAACCGTTTTTAAAGTTGAAATATAGAAGTAAAATCAAAAGTAGTCAAAAACGGCCGGTTAAACTCACAGCTGGACTGCTACTTCCTGTTGAACGGTTGCTGCATGAGCTCCACATTAAGGCTCAGTGAATAGTAATGCCTTTTGCGGTATTGCAGTCTTTAGAATTAGTTTTTCCCTTCAGTACAAATCTGCTGGGATAACTGATGATGGAGAAATGCTTTCAGCTGCTGCAGACATCAGTAAATCTGACCTTTGTAAAGAAGGAGACTGATCTTGTTTCTATGACCACCATAAAACAATGGGGTCAGAACACCTAGCGAAATCAGATGTGTGCTTTGTAGTCCATCAACTGGTTTCAACATGGCAGACATCCAGCATGGCACTGGATGCCACAAAGGTAAGGGCTTTTCTCTTTTCCTAAGACCTTCTCCTACCCACTTTTCCTTGATCTCGATGATGCAGGATCAGGAGACCGGAGGAACTTTTGCAGCTTTGTCTCTTTGTCGAGGGCATGTCTGTCTTCCGTTAACATTGGCTGTATCCTGGTATGCTCAGTGTTTTGCTCATGCACATTCTGGACAAACCTCTGGTCTGACGGTAAACTGATGAGAGAGCGCTGCTGCTCTCAACTGCTTTCATTGTTCTGAGATCAGCTAGCAAGAAAACAAATGTCAGTGAAAAAGGAGTTTTGTCATGTGGCCGACGTGATGTAAAGATGGGGCACGAATAAGTTTTTAATAACGAGTTTCATACATTAACACGTAAATGTGTGATGTTGACCATCTCTGATCAAAGATGAACCGATGCTGGTGCAGCAGCACTTTCAGCATCTGTGAGAACGTCTGAATGTAACCGGCTGCCATGACAACACTCTAACTTCATGTGAATATTGACCATTAACCATGTCAAGACTGATCACACGTTTTAATTTTTGAATTAATATTTTAATATGCGTTTGTACGTAGATGTAGGCCTGTGGTTCTGTTTTTCGGGGTCCCAACAGGACTCCAAACATATGCTTTATACAGCATCATATTTGATGTATCACATCATGTACTGAAACTAGCTCAACCGCCCCTCCCTGAGCCTGACTCTGCCGGAGGGTTTTGCTCATAGGGCATATGATTGTTGCCACTATTGTTGTGATTTGGCGCTGTATAAATAAAACTGAAGCGAATTGAACTTAATTTTACAACAGAGACTCTAGAGGGACTGATCTACCATCAACAGGTGGGACTGATAGGGTTTGACCTTCAAGGCTACTCAGGTCTGCTTATTGTCTCAGTGTTAGTGAAGAAAACAGCTGGACCATTTGGAGGTAGGATGCTCACCCACACTGGTTCCATCTGAACTCTGGGCAGATGTCATGGGACCGGAGGTTAGGACTTTCAATCAGAGAGGCAGGACAGACTTCCTGTACAGGGGTCGTGGGCCGTGCAGATCGACGAGGGTATGCAGGGAACTTGAATAAATGTTCAGTTTCTATGCTGTACGTCAGAACAAGATCCAGACTGTGATGAAAGTGGTGGCTTTTACATTTTCAGAGAAAAGTCAGCTTTGAGACTAATCATTTAAGTATCTAGATCAGGGGTATACACAGTGGGCCAAAATTCAAAACTGGAACAAAGTCGCGGGCTAACGTTAATATTTATTGAAATATATTTATTCCTCCAGATATAAGAATGAATCTTTTCGTATGGACTCAAACACGTTTTGCTGAAAAACTGAATATGGAACAAGCAAAGCTTAATACTAAACAATATATACATTAGCTGTATAATATAATATTTGGTATGGCTTCGCGGGCCAAATGTAATTAGGCTGCGGGCCAAATTTGGCCCGCGGGCCAGAGTTTGACACCTATGATCTAGATAATGAAATTGAGTAAGGTGATTGATGGATAACAACGAGTGTAGAGTAATGAGGTGGAATGGAAGATTACTACTGCTGCTCCTCCACAGGAGCAACAATGTGGCCTTGTGAGCTTCTCATTGTCTTTTATTTTGGTGCTTTGGAAGGAAACACAGTCTTTTCTCTCCCAAGAAGACCAGTGTTTCCACAGAAGGTTTCTGAATTATCCAAATTTCCGAATTAAGGACCACATCATTTTTTGGACACCACTCAGACAGACAGCGAATTATGGAGAGCATGTAAGTAAACATGTCACTCCTGGTGCGACTGGGACCAGAGAAAACAAATTAGTAACCCATTAATTCATTATTACCTTTCTAACGTCTGATTGAGAGAACTGATTTTATCTTTAATATATCTTTAAAAATGTGATTTATCCATGAATTTATGATCAGCATTTCATAAAAAACAAAAATCTTTCACTTCCATCTTTTTTAATTCAGGACATTAAACACATAAACTGTCATGTGTCCGCTTTAGTGACCAGGATATAAAGAGTCCTTTAAATAAGCTGTCCAAAACTTTCAGGTAAATGGCCTGCATTTGTATAGCGCTTTTATAGTCCCTAAGGACCCCAAAGCGCTTCACACTACATTCAGTCATCCACCCATTCACACACACATTCACACACTGGTGATGGCGGCTACATTGTAGCCACGGCTGCCCTGGGGCGCACTGACAGAGGCGAGGCTGCCGGACACAGGCGCCACCGGGCCCTCTGACCACCACCAGTAGGCAAACATGGGGTTAGTATCTTGCCCAAGGATATTTGGCATGCAGCCAGGAGGCAGCCTGGGATTGAACCACCGACCTTCTGATTAGTGGCTGACCTGCTCTGCCACTTGAGCAGGTCAGCCAAATGTTAATAAACAGAAGTTTACAAACAGCACAATAAACACTGCTTTAAGCTGATCTGTAAACTCTGTCCTTTTCCAAAAGTCCGGGCTGGTAACCTGAACCCAGAGACAAGAGGACATGAAAAGATTCAGCTTATGGAGATCCAAATAAAACATCTGCAGATGCAGAGAGTGAACTGGAACATGTTTCTGAAGATGCAGAAAATAAAAGTGAAGAAAATTAATGAAAAACAGTCAAACTACAAAAGAAAGATCAATGAAAACCTGGAGGAAAGTAAACTTGTTCTGGTAAAATGATCATTAATAACATTCAGATGTTTTCTGAGTTTATCTGTGGAGCAAATAAAATATTTAACCTGAAGGAATTGAAATTGTGTCCTGATACGAGCTGAGCAGCAGAACACACTGTGTAACTCTAAAGTAGTAGGAAAGAGAAGCAGCAGAGTTTGATTACTGACAGAGACGTTAGTGATGGACTGCAGATGTTATTTCAAATCAAATCTCTTTGTTTGTATTGGGAGTGAAGGAAAGCTTTAATGAGACAAAACAAACTAGTTGTTATGTTTTATACAGTCTGTAATCTGACTACTGTAAAGAGTAACAAACTACAACAGGTAAAGTAATCTGTAACGTGAAATTCAATAAAAGAAAGGATTAAAAAACAGTATTGTGACAAAGTGAATCGAGCTGCTCCAGCTTCTTAGTGAGACAAAACTTAATTGATGCTGAGCAGGTTCAAGCCTGCAGGTCTGTTTCTGCACATCAAACCAAACATCTACCTTTTATCCTTCATCACTCCTCTTCTTTTTCTTCGCAGGAAATCTAATCTGCAGCTCCATCAGGCAGACCTCCCCTCTGCTCCTCCTCTTCCTCCTCTGCTTTCTCCTGAAAATTTCAGCCTCAGTCTCGATGAGCGTCTTTCACCGAGCACGTCGAGTGACTGAACGGGAGCTGAACAACAACCAATTGCACAGCTTCACATGCCACTTGGTGGTCAGGTGTTGTTACCGTGATGACGGTGAGCCGTGCGTTTAGGATGACGGGAAATTCTTCAGCTCTGACTCGTCAAAATCATGTAGTGAAGGAGATGAAAAGGGCAATCTACAGTAAACCTCCTCGAAACAGGATTGGAGCTGCGGTAAGTCTCTGTATCGAATTACTCACTAACTAGTCAAAGGCCACTAACTTATCATTAAACACTAACAGATCAATATCAGCCAATAACCATCCAGTAATCATAAAATAGTGACACTTGTTTTTTTTCTGACAGCAAAGTTTCTTCGTCATGTCGGTGTTTGCAGCGGCCATGCTAGCTCCTGCGGCGTGGATCCTCCGTCACCTACCAGAGTACCGCCAAAGGGTGCAGCGCAGTCCCAGGACCTGACCCTCATCTTCATCATTATTACCAGACCCTCATCTTCATCAAGCTGACTGTTCTGAAGCTGCTCTCATCTTCCTTGCCACTTTAAACCTATGATGAAGTTTTAAATATCAATAATAAACTTTGATCAGTCTCTGAAATCAATCGCATTTTTATACTGAAGTTTGCAGGTTTTGTTTATTACAGTGTGAGCAGTTTCTCCTCATGGAAGCACTGGTAATTATAATGAATGTGGCAGTTGGCTTCTTTCAGAAGAACGTATCTGATGTGCCCTGTCTTTTCTTCGAGGGCTGCTCCTTGTTGGATTGGACTGTTTGTCCCATTTGAGTGGCTTAATAAAAGAACAGCAACAGGAAGTGTGTTTGTGCAGGAATGTTTCTGTTTATTTTGCCAGATTTACAGAGTCAATTATTTTCAATGATAGAGAACATCAGTTCCCACGGAAATGACCGGATTAAAATTGAGACAGGAAGTGTTTCTTGTTTTCACACACGTTCAGATTCTGTGACTGAGCAGAGAAAAAAGGGATTAAACCAAAGAATAGTGAATCAGCCTTGACTGGTCAATGCTCTATCAGTTGTTACATAAGTTAAAATATTGGAGTCAGATCAAAATAAAACTGCTCCCCTGATGTTTATTTTACATCAGTGTTCCCACTATTATCTCTCTCACTTCTCTGAAGACGAAGAAGAAGAGGAGGCTCTGAGGCCACAAAGTTAAGCTCTATCACAAATGTTGTTTTTGTCTGTATAGAGCAAGGGTGGGAACTGCAGGCCTGGAGGGCCGGTGTCCTGCTGGGGCCTGTGCCCTTGATCCAACACAGCTGATTTAAATGGATAAATGAAAGTTCTCCAGAGGCCTGGTAATGAACTAATCATCTGATTCAGGTGTGAAACCTGCAGGACACCATCTGTGAGAATACAGTTACAAATCACGCTTGTAGTTTCTCCCACATACTGCAGAACAACTGCTTGCTCTAGAACCCTGAATGTTGAAGTGGAGAAACCCAACCCTAGGCAGCCAATAGGTCAGTTTATTCACCCTGTTGGATAACTTATAACTTCCACAACCAGATGCCATTTTTTATGGACCCAGATGTTTTACTGCAATTCCAAAGACTATTTCTGTTTTACTCTGCACAACCTTTCTCATATTTACAGTCAGGCTGTTTTCATCAGCACAGCCTTTCCCTTTGTCTTTACAGCAGTCAGTGGATACTGGAAATGTAGCTGAGATATAATATACTGAGTGTGAACATTCTCAAAACTGTATTGTATATAGTTTTTTTTAATAAATAAAAAAAAATATATACAATACATAAATAAATCCAGTTTCCAGCCAGTCTGTGTCTGTCGTCACAACGCAGTCAACCGTTTGAAATCTGCTACAGAAACACAGACCAGTGACATGTTTTGTAAGTGATCTCATATGATGCCAATCAAATCCTTTATTCAGAGCACATGTGAAAAATAGAAAACTAAAGAGACAAGGGGCCTGTCTCAATATGCGTACTTGCGTTCTCATGTACTGGGAATACGTCATCAGTCAGAGACCAAGTACTGTTCCAATTCGAAGTACGCATCAAGGCGAGAACGTGAAAAATTCCTGGATGTGTTAGGGAAGGGGAATGAAACTCCTCCCTGCACGAGGAGGGCAGGAGTGGTGCACGGGCCATACCGTGACCCTTCCCGCGGCCCACCACGTTATCGCCACCCCGTCTTCCGTGTCCGTCACTCTCCAGGTCCAAATTCAGGTAAGTACCTTCCTTAATTAGGCTTCTCAGGTAAGTACCACATTTTAATTGTTTTATTAACCAAATTGTTCTAATTTTTCCTTTTTCTTTTAGGTTGTCAATTGTTTTTAATTGTTTTTACGGTGTTTGTAATAAATTTTGTATTTTCCCAATGATTTTTGTCTCCGTGTTGTTTTTATGAATTCCCAATCTTAGGTTTTAAATTAGTTTTTAGGCCGTTAAGAAACATGAAAATGAATAAAATTTAAATAAACCTCCCCCAAAAATAACAAACTAAAACAACAAACAAAACATTTTTAGTGATGCATGGCTTGCGCTAGCTTTCGGCGATATTGTGCCTTCTTCAGGCTATGCTCATGCATCGGTGGCCAAATTCAAATAAAGGAGACTCCTCTCTGCCCCTCCTTTTATAGGCTTTTTTGACTCCTCCCTACGGTGCTTTGTGTTTTTCCTTTTTGGGTTTTCTTTTTAGTTTTTTTACTCTACTTTCTTTGGCTTAACCCTATCCTTTTCCTTTCCTTTCTCCTTTCCTACCCTTGCTTTGCCTTCTGTTTCCTTTTGCTCCTAATTCCTGCTTCCTTTCCTTTGGCTTACATACCCTCCTTTCCTAATTATACACCTGGCCTTCATTTTTGTTTATTTCTTTGTGTCTTTGGCCGTTAACTTGGGGTTCCTTTCACTGGGGTTGAGGTTAGGGCTTCACCATGGATGGGGCTAGGATTAGGGCCAGGATTGTGGCTGGTTAGGGTTAGGATAGGATCCTGGGGTGGGGATAGTTTAATTAGGGCCGAATTGGCATAGGGGTTAAATTAGGGTTAGGGGAAGGGGACTGAGCCTGCCACCTCTGTGAGGCAGGAAATGCACGGGCCATCCCTCCCGAAGGAAACCCACCCTGCTGGTTGTCACGATTACGGGAAAGCCTCCGCCTTTTCCCGTATCGGACGGTGGTCCAACCTGCTGAGGCCATCCGGTCCTCAGTCTTTGGCAAAGTGTTGTGTTTGTGTTGTTGTGTTTTCTATTTTGTGTATTATTGTAGTCCTTGTAATGTGGGTTCGCCTTTGTTATCTAAATAATTATAACTCTTATTTGAGCTTTTATGTGGCGAGATACAAATGTCAAAATAAAAAGAAAAAAAGAAAAAAAAGAAAAATTAAAACAAAAGTTCTATTTAATTAATTACAAAAAACAGTGTGCCGTACGCGCAACGTTTCGACCCTGTAAGGGTCTTCCTCAGGCGCTTGGCACACAAAAAGCTACAGAAATGAGGCTGCAATGCACAAGGCTGTGGCTATTGATTTTCACTCCTCAGAGTCCAGAGTCGAAATGAGCTCCAAGCTGACTCCACCTCCCTTTATACCCTCCCCTCTGTGTGTGTTTTTTTAGTTTTTTAACCAAATCTTTCCAATTGTGTTGTATTGAAGCCCATATTATCCTGTGTATATAAACCATTTTTAAGATTCGAGTGTATATATGAATTTGAATATTATGGAATCCCTTGTTTTAAATATTTAATGCTTTTAACCGTATTTGGGGGGGGTTAGGGGTTAGGGAGAGGAAAAGTGTTCCGGCCCCCGAAGGGACGCGGAGGTGCACGGTCCTTCCCTTGGGCCCTCCCGCTACTCCACTGCCTGTTACGGCCACCAGGCACAAGACGCCGTCCCCGGTACCGTACAGGGATCCAATCCTGGTCCTCATCCAGGTAGACCATTATTGTCTTGTCTGTGATGAAGCCTTTGTTATCTAATAATAAAGTTTTGTGTGGATGATGCAGCCTTTGGTATTATAATTTAATAAATTTTGTTTGTTTGTTATTTATGAATGTAGGTATGAATGATAATGTATCTAATTTATAGTGCAAAAAAATAATAATGAGAGAAAAAAAAGCGTTTGTTTTTAAAAAAATAAAAATAAAGAAAAACTGATTAATTTTTAATAAATTCAAAATAGGCCAAATGGTAGTGTGCCCGGTGCAACGTTTCGACCCCACAGGGTCTTCTTCAGGCCAGGGCACACGCGGTACAAACAGAAAAAGTGGCTGCTGTGAATAATCTGGAGATGTTGCTCCTTTGGCTGTCAGGGCTAGAATGAGGGTGTTCAGCACTCCTCTCCTTATATAGCCTCTGACGAACTAAACTAAAAATGCAGTTTTCAATGCACTGATGTTTTAAAGTTATGCAGCCTTGCCTATAATAATGAAAAAACACAGAAAATGGAAAATACGTACATAGTCAAATAATACAAAATTGGTTTTAACGTATTTTTTAATCCTTTTTAACCACACTAAATGTTGTAGATAAAATAGTGTTTTAAATCGTTTTTAGTATTTTATGAAATGATTTTAAATATATTTTTGGTGTTTTTTAATGGTTTTTTAATTTTTTTGTTGCTTATTCATTTTTGGTGCTTTTATTTACATTTGTAAACATGACAAAATTGTTTTTAACGTATTTATTAATCCTTTTTAACCACACTAAATGTTGTAGATAAAACTGTGTTTTAAATTGTTTTTAGTATTTTATGAAATGATTTTAAACATTTTTTTGTTGTTTTTTAATGGTTTTTTAATTTTTTTGTTGCTTATTCATTTTTGGTGCTTTTATTTACATTTGTAGATATGAAGTTTGCACGTTTTGAAGATAAACAATGCTTCAAACAGGAAAAATTATTTTTAACTATTTACAACCGTATGAAACATTGAAAAGAAATTTTAACTAATGTGAAAAAATTGAAATCAAGATTTTTGATGTTTTTAAAGATATGTGATGTGTTTTTGTGTATTCCTTTGTGTTTTTAAATAGTTTTGCGTGTGGTCTTAATAATGTTAGTAACATAACAAACATGAGGGTTCCCCATGTGAGTGGGGGTTGGGAAATGAACAGTAAAGACCCCCATGGTTAGGGTTAGGGCTTGTGAATCGGGTTGGGGGAAATCAAAGTTGGGAGCACGGTCCCCGAAGGGGGGTTAGGGATGTGGAATTGAGTCTGGTCCCGAAAGGGTCCAGACGGTGCTCGGTCCATCCCTCCACCCCTGCCACCTGTCCCCCGCTGGACACGTCTACGGGAAGGCAGCCGCCCTCTCCCGTGACGCACCACCGTCCAGCCTTCTGAGTCCATCCGGGACCCCATGGATGTTTTTTGTATCTCTTGATGTCGCCTTTGTTATCTTTATTTAATAATTGTTTTAATGTGCTATTTATTCCAGTTAGATATGTAAATTATGTGTATATGAATTTACAATCACAAACAAGGCGAGAAAAAAAGAAAAAGTAAAAAAAAGTAAATGAAATTTGTTTTTAAACAAAAATAGATGAAATCAATAAAATTGTTTAATTTTTAATAAGTGAAAACCAATGAATTAACGTGCCCACTGCCGCGACGTTTCGACCCAAGATAGGTCTTCCTCAGGCTGGGGCACAATGAATAAGCTGGGAATGCACAGAGAGGGTTAGGGGTTAGGTGAAAACAGGCCACCAAGGGCCTGGCAGGCACTGACCATCGTGGGGGCCGAGGGTTCTTGCCGGGAGGTGGAGACCCTGCCCGGGTGTTCCAAAAATTGCCCATATCTTGGGTTAACTGTCTTGGGGCCGTCGCGACGTTTCGGCTGAGTTGTGCCTTCTTCAGACTGGCCCGGTAATAATGACTCTTTTTATTTAGGTTCTTTCTCTTCCTTTTATTTAGGTTTTTTCAGGTAAGTATATTTTAACTTTACTTTTTCTTCTCTTTTTAGGTTCTGCGACAGGTAAGTATTTTTTTACTTTATTATTTCTTCTCCCTTCTTTTTTTAGGTTTTTTTCTTTCCTCTTTTTAGGTTTTTTGTTCAAAGTTGAATTTCAAACCCCCCCCTGGTTAGGGTAAGGGTTTGGGACAGGCAGGGGCATCTCCCACCCCCACGAGGCACGGGCAAAGTTAGGGGTTAGGTGAAAACAGGCCACCAAGGGCCTGGCAGGCACTGACCATCGTGGGGGCCGAGGGTTCTTGCCGGGAGGTGGAGACCCTGCCCGGGTGTTCCAAAAATTGCCCATATCTTGGGTTAACTGTCTTGGGGCCGTCGCGACGTTTCGGCTGAGTTGTGCCTTCTTCAGACTGGCCCGGTAATAATGACTCTTTTTATTTAGGTTCTTTCTCTTCCTTTTATTTAGGTTTTTTCAGGTAAGTATATTTTAACTTTACTTTTTCTTCTCTTTTTAGGTTCTGCGACAGGTAAGTATTTTTTTACTTTATTATTTCTTCTCCCTTCTTTTTTTTAGGTTTTTTTCTTTCCTCTTTTTAGGTTTTTTGTTCAAAGTTGAATTTCAAACCCCCCCCTGGTTAGGGTAAGGGTTTGGGACAGGCAGGGGCATCTCCCACCCCCACGAGGCACGGGCAAAGTTAGGGGTTAGGTGAAAACAGGCCACCAAGGGCCTGGCAGGCACTGACCATCGTGGGGGCCGAGGGTTCTTGCCGGGAGGTGGAGACCCTGCCCGGGTGTTCCAAAAATTGCCCATATCTTGGGTTAACTGTCTTGGGGCCGTCGCGACGTTTCGGCTGAGTTGTGCCTTCTTCAGACTGGCCCGGTAATAATGACTCTTTTTATTTAGGTTCTTTCTCTTCCTTTTATTTAGGTTTTTTCAGGTAAGTATATTTTAACTTTACTTTTTCTTCTCTTTTTAGGTTCTGCGACAGGTAAGTATTTTTTTACTTTATTATTTCTTCTCCCTTCTTTTTTTAGGTTTTTTTCTTTCCTCTTTTTAGGTTTTTTGTTCAAAGTTGAATTTCAAACCCCCCCCTGGTTAGGGTAAGGGTTTGGGACAGGCAGGGGCATCTCCCACCCCCACGAGGCACGGGCAAAGTTAGGGGTTAGGTGAAAACAGGCCACCAAGGGCCTGGCAGGCACTGACCATCGTGGGGGCCGAGGGTTCTTGCCGGGAGGTGGAGACCCTGCCCGGGTGTTCCAAAAATTGCCCATATCTTGGGTTAACTGTCTTGGGGCCGTCGCGACGTTTCGGCTGAGTTGTGCCTTCTTCAGACTGGCCCGGTAATAATGACTCTTTTTATTTAGGTTCTTTCTCTTCCTTTTATTTAGGTTTTTTCAGGTAAGTATATTTTAACTTTACTTTTTCTTCTCTTTTTAGGTTCTGCGACAGGTAAGTATTTTTTTACTTTATTATTTCTTCTCCCTTCTTTTTTTAGGTTTTTTTCTTTCCTCTTTTTAGGTTTTTTGTTCAAAGTTGAATTTCAAACCCCCCCCTGGTTAGGGTAAGGGTTTGGGACAGGCAGGGGCATCTCCCACCCCCACGAGGCACGGGCAAAGTTAGGGGTTAGGTGAAAACAGGCCACCAAGGGCCTGGCAGGCACTGACCATCGTGGGGGCCGAGGGTTCTTGCCGGGAGGTGGAGACCCTGCCCGGGTGTTCCAAAAATTGCCCATATCTTGGGTTAACTGTCTTGGGGCCGTCGCGACGTTTCGGCTGAGTTGTGCCTTCTTCAGACTGGCCCGGTAATAATGACTCTTTTTATTTAGGTTCTTTCTCTTCCTTTTATTTAGGTTTTTTCAGGTAAGTATATTTTAACTTTACTTTTTCTTCTCTTTTTAGGTTCTGCGACAGGTAAGTATTTTTTTACTTTATTATTTCTTCTCCCTTCTTTTTTTAGGTTTTTTTCTTTCCTCTTTTTAGGTTTTTTGTTCAAAGTTGAATTTCAAACCCCCCCCTGGTTAGGGTAAGGGTTTGGGACAGGCAGGGGCATCTCCCACCCCCACGAGGCACGGGCAAAGTTAGGGGTTAGGTGAAAACAGGCCACCAAGGGCCTGGCAGGCACTGACCATCGTGGGGGCCGAGGGTTCTTGCCGGGAGGTGGAGACCCTGCCCGGGTGTTCCAAAAATTGCCCATATCTTGGGTTAACTGTCTTGGGGCCGTCGCGACGTTTCGGCTGAGTTGTGCCTTCTTCAGACTGGCCCGGTAATAATGACTCTTTTTATTTAGGTTCTTTCTCTTCCTTTTATTTAGGTTTTTTCAGGTAAGTATATTTTAACTTTACTTTTTCTTCTCTTTTTAGGTTCTGCGACAGGTAAGTATTTTTTTACTTTATTATTTCTTCTCCCTTCTTTTTTTAGGTTTTTTTCTTTCCTCTTTTTAGGTTTTTTGTTCAAAGTTGAATTTCAAACCCCCCCCTGGTTAGGGTAAGGGTTTGGGACAGGCAGGGGCATCTCCCACCCCCACGAGGCACGGGCAAAGTTAGGGGTTAGGTGAAAACAGGCCACCAAGGGCCTGGCAGGCACTGACCATCGTGGGGGCCGAGGGTTCTTGCCGGGAGGTGGAGACCCTGCCCGGGTGTTCCAAAAATTGCCCATATCTTGGGTTAACTGTCTTGGGGCCGTCGCGACGTTTCGGCTGAGTTGTGCCTTCTTCAGACTGGCCCGGTAATAATGACTCTTTTTATTTAGGTTCTTTCTCTTCCTTTTATTTAGGTTTTTTCAGGTAAGTATATTTTAACTTTACTTTTTCTTCTCTTTTTAGGTTCTGCGACAGGTAAGTATTTTTTTACTTTATTATTTCTTCTCCCTTCTTTTTTTAGGTTTTTTTCTTTCCTCTTTTTAGGTTTTTTGTTCAAAGTTGAATTTCAAACCCCCCCCTGGTTAGGGTAAGGGTTTGGGACAGGCAGGGGCATCTCCCACCCCCACGAGGCACGGGCAAAGTTAGGGGTTAGGTGAAAACAGGCCACCAAGGGCCTGGCAGGCACTGACCATCGTGGGGGCCGAGGGTTCTTGCCGGGAGGTGGAGACCCTGCCCGGGTGTTCCAAAAATTGCCCATATCTTGGGTTAACTGTCTTGGGGCCGTCGCGACGTTTCGGCTGAGTTGTGCCTTCTTCAGACTGGCCCGGTAATAATGACTCTTTTTATTTAGGTTCTTTCTCTTCCTTTTATTTAGGTTTTTTCAGGTAAGTATATTTTAACTTTACTTTTTCTTCTCTTTTTAGGTTCTGCGACAGGTAAGTATTTTTTTACTTTATTATTTCTTCTCCCTTCTTTTTTTAGGTTTTTTTCTTTCCTCTTTTTAGGTTTTTTGTTCAAAGTTGAATTTCAAACCCCCCCCTGGTTAGGGTAAGGGTTTGGGACAGGCAGGGGCATCTCCCACCCCCACGAGGCACGGGCAAAGTTAGGGGTTAGGTGAAAACAGGCCACCAAGGGCCTGGCAGGCACTGACCATCGTGGGGGCCGAGGGTTCTTGCCGGGAGGTGGAGACCCTGCCCGGGTGTTCCAAAAATTGCCCATATCTTGGGTTAACTGTCTTGGGGCCGTCGCGACGTTTCGGCTGAGTTGTGCCTTCTTCAGACTGGCCCGGTAATAATGACTCTTTTTATTTAGGTTCTTTCTCTTCCTTTTATTTAGGTTTTTTCAGGTAAGTATATTTTAACTTTACTTTTTCTTCTCTTTTTAGGTTCTGCGACAGGTAAGTATTTTTTTACTTTATTATTTCTTCTCCCTTCTTTTTTTAGGTTTTTTTCTTTCCTCTTTTTAGGTTTTTTGTTCAAAGTTGAATTTCAAACCCCCCCCTGGTTAGGGTAAGGGTTTGGGACAGGCAGGGGCATCTCCCACCCCCACGAGGCACGGGCAAAGTTAGGGGTTAGGTGAAAACAGGCCACCAAGGGCCTGGCAGGCACTGACCATCGTGGGGGCCGAGGGTTCTTGCCGGGAGGTGGAGACCCTGCCCGGGTGTTCCAAAAATTGCCCATATCTTGGGTTAACTGTCTTGGGGCCGTCGCGACGTTTCGGCTGAGTTGTGCCTTCTTCAGACTGGCCCGGTAATAATGACTCTTTTTATTTAGGTTCTTTCTCTTCCTTTTATTTAGGTTTTTTCAGGTAAGTATATTTTAACTTTACTTTTTCTTCTCTTTTTAGGTTCTGCGACAGGTAAGTATTTTTTTACTTTATTATTTCTTCTCCCTTCTTTTTTTAGGTTTTTTTCTTTCCTCTTTTTAGGTTTTTTGTTCAAAGTTGAATTTCAAACCCCCCCCTGGTTAGGGTAAGGGTTTGGGACAGGCAGGGGCATCTCCCACCCCCACGAGGCACGGGCAAAGTTAGGGGTTAGGTGAAAACAGGCCACCAAGGGCCTGGCAGGCACTGACCATCGTGGGGGCCGAGGGTTCTTGCCGGGAGGTGGAGACCCTGCCCGGGTGTTCCAAAAATTGCCCATATCTTGGGTTAACTGTCTTGGGGCCGTCGCGACGTTTCGGCTGAGTTGTGCCTTCTTCAGACTGGCCCGGTAATAATGACTCTTTTTATTTAGGTTCTTTCTCTTCCTTTTATTTAGGTTTTTTCAGGTAAGTATATTTTAACTTTACTTTTTCTTCTCTTTTTAGGTTCTGCGACAGGTAAGTATTTTTTTACTTTATTATTTCTTCTCCCTTCTTTTTTTAGGTTTTTTTCTTTCCTCTTTTTAGGTTTTTTGTTCAAAGTTGAATTTCAAACCCCCCCCTGGTTAGGGTAAGGGTTTGGGACAGGCAGGGGCATCTCCCACCCCCACGAGGCACGGGCAAAGTTAGGGGTTAGGTGAAAACAGGCCACCAAGGGCCTGGCAGGCACTGACCATCGTGGGGGCCGAGGGTTCTTGCCGGGAGGTGGAGACCCTGCCCGGGTGTTCCAAAAATTGCCCATATCTTGGGTTAACTGTCTTGGGGCCGTCGCGACGTTTCGGCTGAGTTGTGCCTTCTTCAGACTGGCCCGGTAATAATGACTCTTTTTATTTAGGTTCTTTCTCTTCCTTTTATTTAGGTTTTTTCAGGTAAGTATATTTTAACTTTACTTTTTCTTCTCTTTTTAGGTTCTGCGACAGGTAAGTATTTTTTTACTTTATTATTTCTTCTCCCTTCTTTTTTTAGGTTTTTTTCTTTCCTCTTTTTAGGTTTTTTGTTCAAAGTTGAATTTCAAACCCCCCCCTGGTTAGGGTAAGGGTTTGGGACAGGCAGGGGCATCTCCCACCCCCACGAGGCACGGGCAAAGTTAGGGGTTAGGTGAAAACAGGCCACCAAGGGCCTGGCAGGCACTGACCATCGTGGGGGCCGAGGGTTCTTGCCGGGAGGTGGAGACCCTGCCCGGGTGTTCCAAAAATTGCCCATATCTTGGGTTAACTGTCTTGGGGCCGTCGCGACGTTTCGGCTGAGTTGTGCCTTCTTCAGACTGGCCCGGTAATAATGACTCTTTTTATTTAGGTTCTTTCTCTTCCTTTTATTTAGGTTTTTTCAGGTAAGTATATTTTAACTTTACTTTTTCTTCTCTTTTTAGGTTCTGCGACAGGTAAGTATTTTTTTACTTTATTATTTCTTCTCCCTTCTTTTTTTAGGTTTTTTTCTTTCCTCTTTTTAGGTTTTTTGTTCAAAGTTGAATTTCAAACCCCCCCCTGGTTAGGGTAAGGGTTTGGGACAGGCAGGGGCATCTCCCACCCCCACGAGGCACGGGCAAAGTTAGGGGTTAGGTGAAAACAGGCCACCAAGGGCCTGGCAGGCACTGACCATCGTGGGGGCCGAGGGTTCTTGCCGGGAGGTGGAGACCCTGCCCGGGTGTTCCAAAAATTGCCCATATCTTGGGTTAACTGTCTTGGGGCCGTCGCGACGTTTCGGCTGAGTTGTGCCTTCTTCAGACTGGCCCGGTAATAATGACTCTTTTTATTTAGGTTCTTTCTCTTCCTTTTATTTAGGTTTTTTCAGGTAAGTATATTTTAACTTTACTTTTTCTTCTCTTTTTAGGTTCTGCGACAGGTAAGTATTTTTTTACTTTATTATTTCTTCTCCCTTCTTTTTTTAGGTTTTTTTCTTTCCTCTTTTTAGGTTTTTTGTTCAAAGTTGAATTTCAAACCCCCCCCTGGTTAGGGTAAGGGTTTGGGACAGGCAGGGGCATCTCCCACCCCCACGAGGCACGGGCAAAGTTAGGGGTTAGGTGAAAACAGGCCACCAAGGGCCTGGCAGGCACTGACCATCGTGGGGGCCGAGGGTTCTTGCCGGGAGGTGGAGACCCTGCCCGGGTGTTCCAAAAATTGCCCATATCTTGGGTTAACTGTCTTGGGGCCGTCGCGACGTTTCGGCTGAGTTGTGCCTTCTTCAGACTGGCCCGGTAATAATGACTCTTTTTATTTAGGTTCTTTCTCTTCCTTTTATTTAGGTTTTTTCAGGTAAGTATATTTTAACTTTACTTTTTCTTCTCTTTTTAGGTTCTGCGACAGGTAAGTATTTTTTTACTTTATTATTTCTTCTCCCTTCTTTTTTTAGGTTTTTTTCTTTCCTCTTTTTAGGTTTTTTGTTCAAAGTTGAATTTCAAACCCCCCCCTGGTTAGGGTAAGGGTTTGGGACAGGCAGGGGCATCTCCCACCCCCACGAGGCACGGGCAAAGTTAGGGGTTAGGTGAAAACAGGCCACCAAGGGCCTGGCAGGCACTGACCATCGTGGGGGCCGAGGGTTCTTGCCGGGAGGTGGAGACCCTGCCCGGGTGTTCCAAAAATTGCCCATATCTTGGGTTAACTGTCTTGGGGCCGTCGCGACGTTTCGGCTGAGTTGTGCCTTCTTCAGACTGGCCCGGTAATAATGACTCTTTTTATTTAGGTTCTTTCTCTTCCTTTTATTTAGGTTTTTTCAGGTAAGTATATTTTAACTTTACTTTTTCTTCTCTTTTTAGGTTCTGCGACAGGTAAGTATTTTTTTACTTTATTATTTCTTCTCCCTTCTTTTTTTAGGTTTTTTTCTTTCCTCTTTTTAGGTTTTTTGTTCAAAGTTGAATTTCAAACCCCCCCCTGGTTAGGGTAAGGGTTTGGGACAGGCAGGGGCATCTCCCACCCCCACGAGGCACGGGCAAAGTTAGGGGTTAGGTGAAAACAGGCCACCAAGGGCCTGGCAGGCACTGACCATCGTGGGGGCCGAGGGTTCTTGCCGGGAGGTGGAGACCCTGCCCGGGTGTTCCAAAAATTGCCCATATCTTGGGTTAACTGTCTTGGGGCCGTCGCGACGTTTCGGCTGAGTTGTGCCTTCTTCAGACTGGCCCGGTAATAATGACTCTTTTTATTTAGGTTCTTTCTCTTCCTTTTATTTAGGTTTTTTCAGGTAAGTATATTTTAACTTTACTTTTTCTTCTCTTTTTAGGTTCTGCGACAGGTAAGTATTTTTTTACTTTATTATTTCTTCTCCCTTCTTTTTTTAGGTTTTTTTCTTTCCTCTTTTTAGGTTTTTTGTTCAAAGTTGAATTTCAAACCCCCCCCTGGTTAGGGTAAGGGTTTGGGACAGGCAGGGGCATCTCCCACCCCCACGAGGCACGGGCAAAGTTAGGGGTTAGGTGAAAACAGGCCACCAAGGGCCTGGCAGGCACTGACCATCGTGGGGGCCGAGGGTTCTTGCCGGGAGGTGGAGACCCTGCCCGGGTGTTCCAAAAATTGCCCATATCTTGGGTTAACTGTCTTGGGGCCGTCGCGACGTTTCGGCTGAGTTGTGCCTTCTTCAGACTGGCCCGGTAATAATGACTCTTTTTATTTAGGTTCTTTCTCTTCCTTTTATTTAGGTTTTTTCAGGTAAGTATATTTTAACTTTACTTTTTCTTCTCTTTTTAGGTTCTGCGACAGGTAAGTATTTTTTTACTTTATTATTTCTTCTCCCTTCTTTTTTTAGGTTTTTTTCTTTCCTCTTTTTAGGTTTTTTGTTCAAAGTTGAATTTCAAACCCCCCCCTGGTTAGGGTAAGGGTTTGGGACAGGCAGGGGCATCTCCCACCCCCACGAGGCACGGGCAAAGTTAGGGGTTAGGTGAAAACAGGCCACCAAGGGCCTGGCAGGCACTGACCATCGTGGGGGCCGAGGGTTCTTGCCGGGAGGTGGAGACCCTGCCCGGGTGTTCCAAAAATTGCCCATATCTTGGGTTAACTGTCTTGGGGCCGTCGCGACGTTTCGGCTGAGTTGTGCCTTCTTCAGACTGGCCCGGTAATAATGACTCTTTTTATTTAGGTTCTTTCTCTTCCTTTTATTTAGGTTTTTTCAGGTAAGTATATTTTAACTTTACTTTTTCTTCTCTTTTTAGGTTCTGCGACAGGTAAGTATTTTTTTACTTTATTATTTCTTCTCCCTTCTTTTTTTAGGTTTTTTTCTTTCCTCTTTTTAGGTTTTTTGTTCAAAGTTGAATTTCAAACCCCCCCCTGGTTAGGGTAAGGGTTTGGGACAGGCAGGGGCATCTCCCACCCCCACGAGGCACGGGCAAAGTTAGGGGTTAGGTGAAAACAGGCCACCAAGGGCCTGGCAGGCACTGACCATCGTGGGGGCCGAGGGTTCTTGCCGGGAGGTGGAGACCCTGCCCGGGTGTTCCAAAAATTGCCCATATCTTGGGTTAACTGTCTTGGGGCCGTCGCGACGTTTCGGCTGAGTTGTGCCTTCTTCAGACTGGCCCGGTAATAATGACTCTTTTTATTTAGGTTCTTTCTCTTCCTTTTATTTAGGTTTTTTCAGGTAAGTATATTTTAACTTTACTTTTTCTTCTCTTTTTAGGTTCTGCGACAGGTAAGTATTTTTTTACTTTATTATTTCTTCTCCCTTCTTTTTTTAGGTTTTTTTCTTTCCTCTTTTTAGGTTTTTTGTTCAAAGTTGAATTTCAAACCCCCCCCTGGTTAGGGTAAGGGTTTGGGACAGGCAGGGGCATCTCCCACCCCCACGAGGCACGGGCAAAGTTAGGGGTTAGGTGAAAACAGGCCACCAAGGGCCTGGCAGGCACTGACCATCGTGGGGGCCGAGGGTTCTTGCCGGGAGGTGGAGACCCTGCCCGGGTGTTCCAAAAATTGCCCATATCTTGGGTTAACTGTCTTGGGGCCGTCGCGACGTTTCGGCTGAGTTGTGCCTTCTTCAGACTGGCCCGGTAATAATGACTCTTTTTATTTAGGTTCTTTCTCTTCCTTTTATTTAGGTTTTTTCAGGTAAGTATATTTTAACTTTACTTTTTCTTCTCTTTTTAGGTTCTGCGACAGGTAAGTATTTTTTTACTTTATTATTTCTTCTCCCTTCTTTTTTTAGGTTTTTTTCTTTCCTCTTTTTAGGTTTTTTGTTCAAAGTTGAATTTCAAACCCCCCCCTGGTTAGGGTAAGGGTTTGGGACAGGCAGGGGCATCTCCCACCCCCACGAGGCACGGGCAAAGTTAGGGGTTAGGTGAAAACAGGCCACCAAGGGCCTGGCAGGCACTGACCATCGTGGGGGCCGAGGGTTCTTGCCGGGAGGTGGAGACCCTGCCCGGGTGTTCCAAAAATTGCCCATATCTTGGGTTAACTGTCTTGGGGCCGTCGCGACGTTTCGGCTGAGTTGTGCCTTCTTCAGACTGGCCCGGTAATAATGACTCTTTTTATTTAGGTTCTTTCTCTTCCTTTTATTTAGGTTTTTTCAGGTAAGTATATTTTAACTTTACTTTTTCTTCTCTTTTTAGGTTCTGCGACAGGTAAGTATTTTTTTACTTTATTATTTCTTCTCCCTTCTTTTTTTAGGTTTTTTTCTTTCCTCTTTTTAGGTTTTTTGTTCAAAGTTGAATTTCAAACCCCCCCCTGGTTAGGGTAAGGGTTTGGGACAGGCAGGGGCATCTCCCACCCCCACGAGGCACGGGCAAAGTTAGGGGTTAGGTGAAAACAGGCCACCAAGGGCCTGGCAGGCACTGACCATCGTGGGGGCCGAGGGTTCTTGCCGGGAGGTGGAGACCCTGCCCGGGTGTTCCAAAAATTGCCCATATCTTGGGTTAACTGTCTTGGGGCCGTCGCGACGTTTCGGCTGAGTTGTGCCTTCTTCAGACTGGCCCGGTAATAATGACTCTTTTTATTTAGGTTCTTTCTCTTCCTTTTATTTAGGTTTTTTCAGGTAAGTATATTTTAACTTTACTTTTTCTTCTCTTTTTAGGTTCTGCGACAGGTAAGTATTTTTTTACTTTATTATTTCTTCTCCCTTCTTTTTTTAGGTTTTTTTCTTTCCTCTTTTTAGGTTTTTTGTTCAAAGTTGAATTTCAAACCCCCCCCTGGTTAGGGTAAGGGTTTGGGACAGGCAGGGGCATCTCCCACCCCCACGAGGCACGGGCAAAGTTAGGGGTTAGGTGAAAACAGGCCACCAAGGGCCTGGCAGGCACTGACCATCGTGGGGGCCGAGGGTTCTTGCCGGGAGGTGGAGACCCTGCCCGGGTGTTCCAAAAATTGCCCATATCTTGGGTTAACTGTCTTGGGGCCGTCGCGACGTTTCGGCTGAGTTGTGCCTTCTTCAGACTGGCCCGGTAATAATGACTCTTTTTATTTAGGTTCTTTCTCTTCCTTTTATTTAGGTTTTTTCAGGTAAGTATATTTTAACTTTACTTTTTCTTCTCTTTTTAGGTTCTGCGACAGGTAAGTATTTTTTTACTTTATTATTTCTTCTCCCTTCTTTTTTTAGGTTTTTTTCTTTCCTCTTTTTAGGTTTTTTGTTCAAAGTTGAATTTCAAACCCCCCCCTGGTTAGGGTAAGGGTTTGGGACAGGCAGGGGCATCTCCCACCCCCACGAGGCACGGGCAAAGTTAGGGGTTAGGTGAAAACAGGCCACCAAGGGCCTGGCAGGCACTGACCATCGTGGGGGCCGAGGGTTCTTGCCGGGAGGTGGAGACCCTGCCCGGGTGTTCCAAAAATTGCCCATATCTTGGGTTAACTGTCTTGGGGCCGTCGCGACGTTTCGGCTGAGTTGTGCCTTCTTCAGACTGGCCCGGTAATAATGACTCTTTTTATTTAGGTTCTTTCTCTTCCTTTTATTTAGGTTTTTTCAGGTAAGTATATTTTAACTTTACTTTTTCTTCTCTTTTTAGGTTCTGCGACAGGTAAGTATTTTTTTACTTTATTATTTCTTCTCCCTTCTTTTTTTAGGTTTTTTTCTTTCCTCTTTTTAGGTTTTTTGTTCAAAGTTGAATTTCAAACCCCCCCCTGGTTAGGGTAAGGGTTTGGGACAGGCAGGGGCATCTCCCACCCCCACGAGGCACGGGCAAAGTTAGGGGTTAGGTGAAAACAGGCCACCAAGGGCCTGGCAGGCACTGACCATCGTGGGGGCCGAGGGTTCTTGCCGGGAGGTGGAGACCCTGCCCGGGTGTTCCAAAAATTGCCCATATCTTGGGTTAACTGTCTTGGGGCCGTCGCGACGTTTCGGCTGAGTTGTGCCTTCTTCAGACTGGCCCGGTAATAATGACTCTTTTTATTTAGGTTCTTTCTCTTCCTTTTATTTAGGTTTTTTCAGGTAAGTATATTTTAACTTTACTTTTTCTTCTCTTTTTAGGTTCTGCGACAGGTAAGTATTTTTTTACTTTATTATTTCTTCTCCCTTCTTTTTTTAGGTTTTTTTCTTTCCTCTTTTTAGGTTTTTTGTTCAAAGTTGAATTTCAAACCCCCCCCTGGTTAGGGTAAGGGTTTGGGACAGGCAGGGGCATCTCCCACCCCCACGAGGCACGGGCAAAGTTAGGGGTTAGGTGAAAACAGGCCACCAAGGGCCTGGCAGGCACTGACCATCGTGGGGGCCGAGGGTTCTTGCCGGGAGGTGGAGACCCTGCCCGGGTGTTCCAAAAATTGCCCATATCTTGGGTTAACTGTCTTGGGGCCGTCGCGACGTTTCGGCTGAGTTGTGCCTTCTTCAGACTGGCCCGGTAATAATGACTCTTTTTATTTAGGTTCTTTCTCTTCCTTTTATTTAGGTTTTTTCAGGTAAGTATATTTTAACTTTACTTTTTCTTCTCTTTTTAGGTTCTGCGACAGGTAAGTATTTTTTTACTTTATTATTTCTTCTCCCTTCTTTTTTTAGGTTTTTTTCTTTCCTCTTTTTAGGTTTTTTGTTCAAAGTTGAATTTCAAACCCCCCCCTGGTTAGGGTAAGGGTTTGGGACAGGCAGGGGCATCTCCCACCCCCACGAGGCACGGGCAAAGTTAGGGGTTAGGTGAAAACAGGCCACCAAGGGCCTGGCAGGCACTGACCATCGTGGGGGCCGAGGGTTCTTGCCGGGAGGTGGAGACCCTGCCCGGGTGTTCCAAAAATTGCCCATATCTTGGGTTAACTGTCTTGGGGCCGTCGCGACGTTTCGGCTGAGTTGTGCCTTCTTCAGACTGGCCCGGTAATAATGACTCTTTTTATTTAGGTTCTTTCTCTTCCTTTTATTTAGGTTTTTTCAGGTAAGTATATTTTAACTTTACTTTTTCTTCTCTTTTTAGGTTCTGCGACAGGTAAGTATTTTTTTACTTTATTATTTCTTCTCCCTTCTTTTTTTAGGTTTTTTTCTTTCCTCTTTTTAGGTTTTTTGTTCAAAGTTGAATTTCAAACCCCCCCCTGGTTAGGGTAAGGGTTTGGGACAGGCAGGGGCATCTCCCACCCCCACGAGGCACGGGCAAAGTTAGGGGTTAGGTGAAAACAGGCCACCAAGGGCCTGGCAGGCACTGACCATCGTGGGGGCCGAGGGTTCTTGCCGGGAGGTGGAGACCCTGCCCGGGTGTTCCAAAAATTGCCCATATCTTGGGTTAACTGTCTTGGGGCCGTCGCGACGTTTCGGCTGAGTTGTGCCTTCTTCAGACTGGCCCGGTAATAATGACTCTTTTTATTTAGGTTCTTTCTCTTCCTTTTATTTAGGTTTTTTCAGGTAAGTATATTTTAACTTTACTTTTTCTTCTCTTTTTAGGTTCTGCGACAGGTAAGTATTTTTTTACTTTATTATTTCTTCTCCCTTCTTTTTTTAGGTTTTTTTCTTTCCTCTTTTTAGGTTTTTTGTTCAAAGTTGAATTTCAAACCCCCCCCTGGTTAGGGTAAGGGTTTGGGACAGGCAGGGGCATCTCCCACCCCCACGAGGCACGGGCAAAGTTAGGGGTTAGGTGAAAACAGGCCACCAAGGGCCTGGCAGGCACTGACCATCGTGGGGGCCGAGGGTTCTTGCCGGGAGGTGGAGACCCTGCCCGGGTGTTCCAAAAATTGCCCATATCTTGGGTTAACTGTCTTGGGGCCGTCGCGACGTTTCGGCTGAGTTGTGCCTTCTTCAGACTGGCCCGGTAATAATGACTCTTTTTATTTAGGTTCTTTCTCTTCCTTTTATTTAGGTTTTTTCAGGTAAGTATATTTTAACTTTACTTTTTCTTCTCTTTTTAGGTTCTGCGACAGGTAAGTATTTTTTTACTTTATTATTTCTTCTCCCTTCTTTTTTTAGGTTTTTTTCTTTCCTCTTTTTAGGTTTTTTGTTCAAAGTTGAATTTCAAACCCCCCCCTGGTTAGGGTAAGGGTTTGGGACAGGCAGGGGCATCTCCCACCCCCACGAGGCACGGGCAAAGTTAGGGGTTAGGTGAAAACAGGCCACCAAGGGCCTGGCAGGCACTGACCATCGTGGGGGCCGAGGGTTCTTGCCGGGAGGTGGAGACCCTGCCCGGGTGTTCCAAAAATTGCCCATATCTTGGGTTAACTGTCTTGGGGCCGTCGCGACGTTTCGGCTGAGTTGTGCCTTCTTCAGACTGGCCCGGTAATAATGACTCTTTTTATTTAGGTTCTTTCTCTTCCTTTTATTTAGGTTTTTTCAGGTAAGTATATTTTAACTTTACTTTTTCTTCTCTTTTTAGGTTCTGCGACAGGTAAGTATTTTTTTACTTTATTATTTCTTCTCCCTTCTTTTTTTAGGTTTTTTTCTTTCCTCTTTTTAGGTTTTTTGTTCAAAGTTGAATTTCAAACCCCCCCCTGGTTAGGGTAAGGGTTTGGGACAGGCAGGGGCATCTCCCACCCCCACGAGGCACGGGCAAAGTTAGGGGTTAGGTGAAAACAGGCCACCAAGGGCCTGGCAGGCACTGACCATCGTGGGGGCCGAGGGTTCTTGCCGGGAGGTGGAGACCCTGCCCGGGTGTTCCAAAAATTGCCCATATCTTGGGTTAACTGTCTTGGGGCCGTCGCGACGTTTCGGCTGAGTTGTGCCTTCTTCAGACTGGCCCGGTAATAATGACTCTTTTTATTTAGGTTCTTTCTCTTCCTTTTATTTAGGTTTTTTCAGGTAAGTATATTTTAACTTTACTTTTTCTTCTCTTTTTAGGTTCTGCGACAGGTAAGTATTTTTTTACTTTATTATTTCTTCTCCCTTCTTTTTTTAGGTTTTTTTCTTTCCTCTTTTTAGGTTTTTTGTTCAAAGTTGAATTTCAAACCCCCCCCTGGTTAGGGTAAGGGTTTGGGACAGGCAGGGGCATCTCCCACCCCCACGAGGCACGGGCAAAGTTAGGGGTTAGGTGAAAACAGGCCACCAAGGGCCTGGCAGGCACTGACCATCGTGGGGGCCGAGGGTTCTTGCCGGGAGGTGGAGACCCTGCCCGGGTGTTCCAAAAATTGCCCATATCTTGGGTTAACTGTCTTGGGGCCGTCGCGACGTTTCGGCTGAGTTGTGCCTTCTTCAGACTGGCCCGGTAATAATGACTCTTTTTATTTAGGTTCTTTCTCTTCCTTTTATTTAGGTTTTTTCAGGTAAGTATATTTTAACTTTACTTTTTCTTCTCTTTTTAGGTTCTGCGACAGGTAAGTATTTTTTTACTTTATTATTTCTTCTCCCTTCTTTTTTTAGGTTTTTTTCTTTCCTCTTTTTAGGTTTTTTGTTCAAAGGGTTAGGGTTAGGGTTAGGGGGTTAGGGTTAGGATTGAAGAAAAGAACCTGTCCCTCCCGAAGGAGGAACAGGGCGTGCACGGGCCATCAACCCCGATGGTCCGCAGCCTCACATCCCTCTACCTCCATAATTGTTTTTAAATTTGAAAGGTAAGTATTTTCTTTTTTACAGGTTCAAGGTAAGTATTTTCTTTTTTTGCAGGTCCTGATTCACCGTGTCCGTTACTTGGTTTGGTGTTAATAAAGAATTTTTAATCCCAATTTGTTTTCTGTGTGGTCTTTTAATTTAGTTTTAACGTGTCTCTGATTTGAGCTTTTAAGGAAAACCAATAAAACATAAATTAAAACATGAAATAAAATCCCCCAAAATAACAAACTAAAACAACAAACTAACGTAAAATAGAAAAAATTAAATGAGTATGCCCTTGTCGCGACGTTTCGAAGGTGTTGCTTCTTCCTCAGGCGAGGGCATACTGAAGAGCTCTGTGTTTGAGCCTCCTATTTATACTCCCCCTCTGATCCCGCCTCCTTGGCTTTCTGTGGCTTTCTTATAGTATGTTTTTCAGCTCATTGCTTTTTTCCAATTCTGCCAGACTTTTTGGCTCTCATTTTTCCCTTTTTCTTTCTTTCTTCTTTTCCAGTCTTCTCCTCTTTCCCCTTTGACTTTTCCTTTTTCATCATCCTTTTCTTCCCTTTTCTTGACCTCTGCCCTTTACCCTTCCTTTTGGCCTACATCTGTCCTCTTTCTCTTCCGAATTTTGGGTTCCTACTAATGCCGACTTGGCTTTTACTACAAACTCTCAACCCTGCTTGGGGAGGACTCAACCCGACTTGGGGAGTAAATTTAGAAAGGCGATGTGACTTTGGGTTAGGCTTTAGGTTTCAGCTGGGATTAGGATTACTTGGGCTTCAGATCCAGTACTGGGGTGAGGTTTAAGATTCAATTCCCAAAAATGAAGTAGAAATGGGATTATTCAAAATTGTAAAGATTTTAGGGCCAGATTAGATCAGGGGGTATATAAAATAGGGCCAAAATCCAAATTTAGGGTGGGTAATTTAAGATAAACAAATTGGTTAGGGTTAGGATAAATGACTGGGGTAGGGCATAGATGCTGGATTGAGCGTTAACTAGGAGTGAGACCCAAAGACCAACCGGAGCGAGGCACTGGCTGGTTAGGATTGAAGAAAAGAACCTGTCCCTCCCGAAGGAGGAACAGGGCGTGCACGGGCCATCAACCCCGATGGTCCGCAGCCTCACATCCCTCTACCTCCATAATTGTTTTTAAATTTGAAAGGTAAGTATTTTCTTTTTTACAGGTTCAAGGTAAGTATTTTCTTTTTTTGCAGGTCCTGATTCACCGTGTCCGTTACTTGGTTTGGTGTTAATAAAGAATTTTTAATCCCAATTTGTTTTCTGTGTGGTCTTTTAATTTAGTTTTAACGTGTCTCTGATTTGAGCTTTTAAGGAAAACCAATAAAACATAAATTAAAACATGAAATAAAATCCCCCAAAATAACAAACTAAAACAACAAACTAACGTAAAATAGAAAAAATTAAATGAGTATGCCCTTGTCGCGACGTTTCGAAGGTGTTGCTTCTTCCTCAGGCGAGGGCATACTGAAGAGCTCTGTGTTTGAGCCTCCTATTTATACTCCCCCTCTGATCCCGCCTCCTTGGCTTTCTGTGGCTTTCTTATAGTATGTTTTTCAGCTCATTGCTTTTTTCCAATTCTGCCAGACTTTTTGGCTCTCATTTTTCCCTTTTTCTTTCTTTCTTCTTTTCCAGTCTTCTCCTCTTTCCCCTTTGACTTTTCCTTTTTCATCATCCTTTTCTTCCCTTTTCTTGACCTCTGCCCTTTACCCTTCCTTTTGGCCTACATCTGTCCTCTTTCTCTTCCGAATTTTGGGTTCCTACTAATGCCGACTTGGCTTTTACTACAAACTCTCAACCCTGCTTGGGGAGGACTCAACCCGACTTGGGGAGTAAATTTAGAAAGGCGATGTGACTTTGGGTTAGGCTTTAGGTTTCAGCTGGGATTAGGATTACTTGGGCTTCAGATCCAGTACTGGGGTGAGGTTTAAGATTCAATTTCCAAAAATGAAGTAGAAATGGGATTATTCAAAATTGTAAAGATTTTAGGGCCAGATTAGATCAGGGGGTATATAAAATAGGGCCAAAATCCAAATTTAGGGTGGGTAATTTAAGATAAACAAATTGGTTAGGGTTAGGATAAATGACTGGGGTAGGGCATAGATGCTGGATTGAGCGTTAACTAGGAGTGAGACCCAAAGACCAACCGGAGCGAGGCACTGGCTGGTTAGGATTGAAGAAAAGAACCTGTCCCTCCCGAAGGAGGAACAGGGCGTGCACGGGCCATCAACCCCGATGGTCCGCAGCCTCACATCCCTCTACCTCCATAATTGTTTTTAAATTTGAAAGGTAAGTATTTTCTTTTTTACAGGTTCAAGGTAAGTATTTTCTTTTTTTGCAGGTCCTGATTCACCGTGTCCGTTACTTGGTTTGGTGTTAATAAAGAATTTTTAATCCCAATTTGTTTTCTGTGTGGTCTTTTAATTTAGTTTTAACGTGTCTCTGATTTGAGCTTTTAAGGAAAACCAATAAAACATAAATTAAAACATGAAATAAAATCCCCCAAAATAACAAACTAAAACAACAAACTAACGTAAAATAGAAAAAATTAAATGAGTATGCCCTTGTCGCGACGTTTCGAAGGTGTTGCTTCTTCCTCAGGCGAGGGCATACTGAAGAGCTCTGTGTTTGAGCCTCCTATTTATACTCCCCCTCTGATCCCGCCTCCTTGGCTTTCTGTGGCTTTCTTATAGTATGTTTTTCAGCTCATTGCTTTTTTCCAATTCTGCCAGACTTTTTGGCTCTCATTTTTCCCTTTTTCTTTCTTTCTTCTTTTCCAGTCTTCTCCTCTTTCCCCTTTGACTTTTCCTTTTTCATCATCCTTTTCTTCCCTTTTCTTGACCTCTGCCCTTTACCCTTCCTTTTGGCCTACATCTGTCCTCTTTCTCTTCCGAATTTTGGGTTCCTACTAATGCCGACTTGGCTTTTACTACAAACTCTCAACCCTGCTTGGGGAGGACTCAACCCGACTTGGGGAGTAAATTTAGAAAGGCGATGTGACTTTGGGTTAGGCTTTAGGTTTCAGCTGGGATTAGGATTACTTGGGCTTCAGATCCAGTACTGGGGTGAGGTTTAAGATTCAATTTCCAAAAATGAAGTAGAAATGGGATTATTCAAAATTGTAAAGATTTTAGGGCCAGATTAGATCAGGGGGTATATAAAATAGGGCCAAAATCCAAATTTAGGGTGGGTAATTTAAGATAAACAAATTGGTTAGGGTTAGGATAAATGACTGGGGTAGGGCATAGATGCTGGATTGAGCGTTAACTAGGAGTGAGACCCAAAGACCAACCGGAGCGAGGCACTGGCTGGTTAGGATTGAAGAAAAGAACCTGTCCCTCCCGAAGGAGGAACAGGGCGTGCACGGGCCATCAACCCCGATGGTCCGCAGCCTCACATCCCTCTACCTCCATAATTGTTTTTAAATTTGAAAGGTAAGTATTTTCTTTTTTACAGGTTCAAGGTAAGTATTTTCTTTTTTTGCAGGTCCTGATTCACCGTGTCCGTTACTTGGTTTGGTGTTAATAAAGAATTTTTAATCCCAATTTGTTTTCTGTGTGGTCTTTTAATTTAGTTTTAACGTGTCTCTGATTTGAGCTTTTAAGGAAAACCAATAAAACATAAATTAAAACATGAAATAAAATCCCCCAAAATAACAAACTAAAACAACAAACTAACGTAAAATAGAAAAAATTAAATGAGTATGCCCTTGTCGCGACGTTTCGAAGGTGTTGCTTCTTCCTCAGGCGAGGGCATACTGAAGAGCTCTGTGTTTGAGCCTCCTATTTATACTCCCCCTCTGATCCCGCCTCCTTGGCTTTCTGTGGCTTTCTTATAGTATGTTTTTCAGCTCATTGCTTTTTTCCAATTCTGCCAGACTTTTTGGCTCTCATTTTTCCCTTTTTCTTTCTTTCTTCTTTTCCAGTCTTCTCCTCTTTCCCCTTTGACTTTTCCTTTTTCATCATCCTTTTCTTCCCTTTTCTTGACCTCTGCCCTTTACCCTTCCTTTTGGCCTACATCTGTCCTCTTTCTCTTCCGAATTTTGGGTTCCTACTAATGCCGACTTGGCTTTTACTACAAACTCTCAACCCTGCTTGGGGAGGACTCAACCCGACTTGGGGAGTAAATTTAGAAAGGCGATGTGACTTTGGGTTAGGCTTTAGGTTTCAGCTGGGATTAGGATTACTTGGGCTTCAGATCCAGTACTGGGGTGAGGTTTAAGATTCAATTTCCAAAAATGAAGTAGAAATGGGATTATTCAAAATTGTAAAGATTTTAGGGCCAGATTAGATCAGGGGGTATATAAAATAGGGCCAAAATCCAAATTTAGGGTGGGTAATTTAAGATAAACAAATTGGTTAGGGTTAGGATAAATGACTGGGGTAGGGCATAGATGCTGGATTGAGCGTTAACTAGGAGTGAGACCCAAAGACCAACCGGAGCGAGGCACTGGCTGGTTAGGATTGAAGAAAAGAACCTGTCCCTCCCGAAGGAGGAACAGGGCGTGCACGGGCCATCAACCCCGATGGTCCGCAGCCTCACATCCCTCTACCTCCATAATTGTTTTTAAATTTGAAAGGTAAGTATTTTCTTTTTTACAGGTTCAAGGTAAGTATTTTCTTTTTTTGCAGGTCCTGATTCACCGTGTCCGTTACTTGGTTTGGTGTTAATAAAGAATTTTTAATCCCAATTTGTTTTCTGTGTGGTCTTTTAATTTAGTTTTAACGTGTCTCTGATTTGAGCTTTTAAGGAAAACCAATAAAACATAAATTAAAACATGAAATAAAATCCCCCAAAATAACAAACTAAAACAACAAACTAACGTAAAATAGAAAAAATTAAATGAGTATGCCCTTGTCGCGACGTTTCGAAGGTGTTGCTTCTTCCTCAGGCGAGGGCATACTGAAGAGCTCTGTGTTTGAGCCTCCTATTTATACTCCCCCTCTGATCCCGCCTCCTTGGCTTTCTGTGGCTTTCTTATAGTATGTTTTTCAGCTCATTGCTTTTTTCCAATTCTGCCAGACTTTTTGGCTCTCATTTTTCCCTTTTTCTTTCTTTCTTCTTTTCCAGTCTTCTCCTCTTTCCCCTTTGACTTTTCCTTTTTCATCATCCTTTTCTTCCCTTTTCTTGACCTCTGCCCTTTACCCTTCCTTTTGGCCTACATCTGTCCTCTTTCTCTTCCGAATTTTGGGTTCCTACTAATGCCGACTTGGCTTTTACTACAAACTCTCAACCCTGCTTGGGGAGGACTCAACCCGACTTGGGGAGTAAATTTAGAAAGGCGATGTGACTTTGGGTTAGGCTTTAGGTTTCAGCTGGGATTAGGATTACTTGGGCTTCAGATCCAGTACTGGGGTGAGGTTTAAGATTCAATTTCCAAAAATGAAGTAGAAATGGGATTATTCAAAATTGTAAAGATTTTAGGGCCAGATTAGATCAGGGGGTTAGGGTTAGGGTTAGGGGGTTAGGGTTAGGGGGTTAGGGTTAGGGGGGTTAGGGTGTGGGGAAAGAATAGGCCCGGCTATGCCGGAACCTAGGTGCACGGTCCATCCATGGGACTGGTATTGGTGCCCCCTGATCAAAAAATTACCCTAAGCGGGTGTAGTGCACTGTGGTGGGCCATTCGCGACGTTTCGGCTTCTCTTGAGCCTTCCTCAGGCTGGCCCACCCGCTTTTGTGTTCTGTTTCGCCACTCTTGGCCTTTTATACTTTTCTTTTTCCTTTCTGTTTTTCTTAACTTTTTCTGTTTCTTAGTTTTTTCTTTACTCTCAGTTTTTTCTGCTTTAGCTCTCCCTTTTTCAAACTTTTTCTGTTCTTTGTTCTTTCTGTTTTTCTTTATCTTTCTCTTTGTATTTCTGTTTGTGCTTTATTCTTTCTTTTGTTCTTTATTCTTTCTGTTTTTCTTTATCTTTCTCTTTGTATTTCTGTTTGTGCTTTATTCTTTCTTTTGTTCTTTATTCTTTCTGTTTTTCTTTATCTTTCTCTTTGTATTTCTGTTGTTCTTTAGTTTTTCTCTTGTTCTTTATTCTTTTTCTTGCTCTTTATTCTTTCTCTTTATTTTTCTGATGTTCTTTTCTTTATTCTTACTTCTTTAAATGGCACCCCCTTCCTTTTAGACATCCCGTCCTGTGTTCTGTATTTTTCTGTTATGGCACCCCCTTCCTGTAAATCCTTTCCTTGTGTACTGTTTTTTCTGACTTTCTTGTCTTTTGTTCTCTTTATTTAGGCTTTTAAGTGTCCCTTAGGGTTAGGGCTAGAAGGGGAGGGGGGAGGGGGGCAATGGGGTTAGGGTAAGGACAGGGTAGTGGGTGGGGGGCTCCCCACAATGAGGGAGAGAGGCAATGGGCAGGGGCACCACCAATCCCAGGAGGCACAGGCTGGTTAGGGTGTGGGGAAAGAATAGGCCCGGCTATGCCGGAACCTAGGTGCACGGTCCATCCATGGGACTGGTATTGGTGCCCCCTGATCAAAAAATTACCCTAAGCGGGTGTAGTGCACTGTGGTGGGCCATTCGCGACGTTTCGGCTTCTCTTGAGCCTTCCTCAGGCTGGCCCACCCGCTTTTGTGTTCTGTTTCGCCACTCTTGGCCTTTTATACTTTTCTTTTTCCTTTCTGTTTTTCTTAACTTTTTCTGTTTCTTAGTTTTTTCTTTACTCTCAGTTTTTTCTGCTTTAGCTCTCCCTTTTTCAAACTTTTTCTGTTCTTTGTTCTTTCTGTTTTTCTTTATCTTTCTCTTTGTATTTCTGTTTGTGCTTTATTCTTTCTTTTGTTCTTTATTCTTTCTGTTTTTCTTTATCTTTCTCTTTGTATTTCTGTTTGTGCTTTATTCTTTCTTTTGTTCTTTATTCTTTCTGTTTTTCTTTATCTTTCTCTTTGTATTTCTGTTGTTCTTTAGTTTTTCTCTTGTTCTTTATTCTTTTTCTTGCTCTTTATTCTTTCTCTTTATTTTTCTGATGTTCTTTTCTTTATTCTTACTTCTTTAAATGGCACCCCCTTCCTTTTAGACATCCCGTCCTGTGTTCTGTATTTTTCTGTTATGGCACCCCCTTCCTGTAAATCCTTTCCTTGTGTACTGTTTTTTCTGACTTTCTTGTCTTTTGTTCTCTTTATTTAGGCTTTTAAGTGTCCCTTAGGGTTAGGGCTAGAAGGGGAGGGGGGAGGGGGGCAATGGGGTTAGGGTAAGGACAGGGTAGTGGGTGGGGGGCTCCCCACAATGAGGGAGAGAGGCAATGGGCAGGGGCACCACCAATCCCAGGAGGCACAGGCTGGTTAGGGTGTGGGGAAAGAATAGGCCCGGCTATGCCGGAACCTAGGTGCACGGTCCATCCATGGGACTGGTATTGGTGCCCCCTGATCAAAAAATTACCCTAAGCGGGTGTAGTGCACTGTGGTGGGCCATTCGCGACGTTTCGGCTTCTCTTGAGCCTTCCTCAGGCTGGCCCACCCGCTTTTGTGTTCTGTTTCGCCACTCTTGGCCTTTTATACTTTTCTTTTTCCTTTCTGTTTTTCTTAACTTTTTCTGTTTCTTAGTTTTTTCTTTACTCTCAGTTTTTTCTGCTTTAGCTCTCCCTTTTTCAAACTTTTTCTGTTCTTTGTTCTTTCTGTTTTTCTTTATCTTTCTCTTTGTATTTCTGTTTGTGCTTTATTCTTTCTTTTGTTCTTTATTCTTTCTGTTTTTCTT
This sequence comes from Astatotilapia calliptera, assembly GCF_964374335.1. NCBI lineage: Eukaryota > Metazoa > Chordata > Actinopteri > Cichliformes > Cichlidae > Astatotilapia > Astatotilapia calliptera. Next base: position 35,855,722 of record NC_137430.1, read on the forward strand.
TATCTTTCTCTTTGTATTTCTGTTTGTGCTTTATTCTTTCTTTTGTTCTTTATTCTTTCTGTTTTTCTTTATCTTTCTCTTTGTATTTCTGTTGTTCTTTAGTTTTTCTCTTGTTCTTTATTCTTTTTCTTGCTCTTTATTCTTTCTCTTTATTTTTCTGATGTTCTTTTCTTTATTCTTACTTCTTTAAATGGCACCCCCTTCCTTTTAGACATCCCGTCCTGTGTTCTGTATTTTTCTGTTATGGCACCCCCTTCCTGTAAATCCTTTCCTTGTGTACTGTTTTTTCTGACTTTCTTGTCTTTTGTTCTCTTTATTTAGGCTTTTAAGTGTCCCTTAGGGTTAGGGCTAGAAGGGGAGGGGGGAGGGGGGCAATGGGGTTAGGGTAAGGACAGGGTAGTGGGTGGGGGGCTCCCCACAATGAGGGAGAGAGGCAATGGGCAGGGGCACCACCAATCCCAGGAGGCACAGGCTGGTTAGGGTGTGGGGAAAGAATAGGCCCGGCTATGCCGGAACCTAGGTGCACGGTCCATCCATGGGACTGGTATTGGTGCCCCCTGATCAAAAAATTACCCTAAGCGGGTGTAGTGCACTGTGGTGGGCCATTCGCGACGTTTCGGCTTCTCTTGAGCCTTCCTCAGGCTGGCCCACCCGCTTTTGTGTTCTGTTTCGCCACTCTTGGCCTTTTATACTTTTCTTTTTCCTTTCTGTTTTTCTTAACTTTTTCTGTTTCTTAGTTTTTTCTTTACTCTCAGTTTTTTCTGCTTTAGCTCTCCCTTTTTCAAACTTTTTCTGTTCTTTGTTCTTTCTGTTTTTCTTTATCTTTCTCTTTGTATTTCTGTTTGTGCTTTATTCTTTCTTTTGTTCTTTATTCTTTCTGTTTTTCTTTATCTTTCTCTTTGTATTTCTGTTTGTGCTTTATTCTTTCTTTTGTTCTTTATTCTTTCTGTTTTTCTTTATCTTTCTCTTTGTATTTCTGTTGTTCTTTAGTTTTTCTCTTGTTCTTTATTCTTTTTCTTGCTCTTTATTCTTTCTCTTTATTTTTCTGATGTTCTTTTCTTTATTCTTACTTCTTTAAATGGCACCCCCTTCCTTTTAGACATCCCGTCCTGTGTTCTGTATTTTTCTGTTATGGCACCCCCTTCCTGTAAATCCTTTCCTTGTGTACTGTTTTTTCTGACTTTCTTGTCTTTTGTTCTCTTTATTTAGGCTTTTAAGTGTCCCTTAGGGTTAGGGCTAGAAGGGGAGGGGGGAGGGGGGCAATGGGGTTAGGGTAAGGACAGGGTAGTGGGTGGGGGGCTCCCCACAATGAGGGAGAGAGGCAATGGGCAGGGGCACCACCAATCCCAGGAGGCACAGGCTGGTTAGGGTGTGGGGAAAGAATAGGCCCGGCTATGCCGGAACCTAGGTGCACGGTCCATCCATGGGACTGGTATTGGTGCCCCCTGATCAAAAAATTACCCTAAGCGGGTGTAGTGCACTGTGGTGGGCCATTCGCGACGTTTCGGCTTCTCTTGAGCCTTCCTCAGGCTGGCCCACCCGCTTTTGTGTTCTGTTTCGCCACTCTTGGCCTTTTATACTTTTCTTTTTCCTTTCTGTTTTTCTTAACTTTTTCTGTTTCTTAGTTTTTTCTTTACTCTCAGTTTTTTCTGCTTTAGCTCTCCCTTTTTCAAACTTTTTCTGTTCTTTGTTCTTTCTGTTTTTCTTTATCTTTCTCTTTGTATTTCTGTTTGTGCTTTATTCTTTCTTTTGTTCTTTATTCTTTCTGTTTTTCTTTATCTTTCTCTTTGTATTTCTGTTTGTGCTTTATTCTTTCTTTTGTTCTTTATTCTTTCTGTTTTTCTTTATCTTTCTCTTTGTATTTCTGTTGTTCTTTAGTTTTTCTCTTGTTCTTTATTCTTTTTCTTGCTCTTTATTCTTTCTCTTTATTTTTCTGATGTTCTTTTCTTTATTCTTACTTCTTTAAATGGCACCCCCTTCCTTTTAGACATCCCGTCCTGTGTTCTGTATTTTTCTGTTATGGCACCCCCTTCCTGTAAATCCTTTCCTTGTGTACTGTTTTTTCTGACTTTCTTGTCTTTTGTTCTCTTTATTTAGGCTTTTAAGTGTCCCTTAGGGTTAGGGCTAGAAGGGGAGGGGGGAGGGGGGCAATGGGGTTAGGGTAAGGACAGGGTAGTGGGTGGGGGGCTCCCCACAATGAGGGAGAGAGGCAATGGGCAGGGGCACCACCAATCCCAGGAGGCACAGGCTGGTTAGGGTGTGGGGAAAGAATAGGCCCGGCTATGCCGGAACCTAGGTGCACGGTCCATCCATGGGACTGGTATTGGTGCCCCCTGATCAAAAAATTACCCTAAGCGGGTGTAGTGCACTGTGGTGGGCCATTCGCGACGTTTCGGCTTCTCTTGAGCCTTCCTCAGGCTGGCCCACCCGCTTTTGTGTTCTGTTTCGCCACTCTTGGCCTTTTATACTTTTCTTTTTCCTTTCTGTTTTTCTTAACTTTTTCTGTTTCTTAGTTTTTTCTTTACTCTCAGTTTTTTCTGCTTTAGCTCTCCCTTTTTCAAACTTTTTCTGTTCTTTGTTCTTTCTGTTTTTCTTTATCTTTCTCTTTGTATTTCTGTTTGTGCTTTATTCTTTCTTTTGTTCTTTATTCTTTCTGTTTTTCTTTATCTTTCTCTTTGTATTTCTGTTTGTGCTTTATTCTTTCTTTTGTTCTTTATTCTTTCTGTTTTTCTTTATCTTTCTCTTTGTATTTCTGTTGTTCTTTAGTTTTTCTCTTGTTCTTTATTCTTTTTCTTGCTCTTTATTCTTTCTCTTTATTTTTCTGATGTTCTTTTCTTTATTCTTACTTCTTTAAATGGCACCCCCTTCCTTTTAGACATCCCGTCCTGTGTTCTGTATTTTTCTGTTATGGCACCCCCTTCCTGTAAATCCTTTCCTTGTGTACTGTTTTTTCTGACTTTCTTGTCTTTTGTTCTCTTTATTTAGGCTTTTAAGTGTCCCTTAGGGTTAGGGCTAGAAGGGGAGGGGGGAGGGGGGCAATGGGGTTAGGGTAAGGACAGGGTAGTGGGTGGGGGGCTCCCCACAATGAGGGAGAGAGGCAATGGGCAGGGGCACCACCAATCCCAGGAGGCACAGGCTGGTTAGGGTGTGGGGAAAGAATAGGCCCGGCTATGCCGGAACCTAGGTGCACGGTCCATCCATGGGACTGGTATTGGTGCCCCCTGATCAAAAAATTACCCTAAGCGGGTGTAGTGCACTGTGGTGGGCCATTCGCGACGTTTCGGCTTCTCTTGAGCCTTCCTCAGGCTGGCCCACCCGCTTTTGTGTTCTGTTTCGCCACTCTTGGCCTTTTATACTTTTCTTTTTCCTTTCTGTTTTTCTTAACTTTTTCTGTTTCTTAGTTTTTTCTTTACTCTCAGTTTTTTCTGCTTTAGCTCTCCCTTTTTCAAACTTTTTCTGTTCTTTGTTCTTTCTGTTTTTCTTTATCTTTCTCTTTGTATTTCTGTTTGTGCTTTATTCTTTCTTTTGTTCTTTATTCTTTCTGTTTTTCTTTATCTTTCTCTTTGTATTTCTGTTTGTGCTTTATTCTTTCTTTTGTTCTTTATTCTTTCTGTTTTTCTTTATCTTTCTCTTTGTATTTCTGTTGTTCTTTAGTTTTTCTCTTGTTCTTTATTCTTTTTCTTGCTCTTTATTCTTTCTCTTTATTTTTCTGATGTTCTTTTCTTTATTCTTACTTCTTTAAATGGCACCCCCTTCCTTTTAGACATCCCGTCCTGTGTTCTGTATTTTTCTGTTATGGCACCCCCTTCCTGTAAATCCTTTCCTTGTGTACTGTTTTTTCTGACTTTCTTGTCTTTTGTTCTCTTTATTTAGGCTTTTAAGTGTCCCTTAGGGTTAGGGCTAGAAGGGGAGGGGGGAGGGGGGCAATGGGGTTAGGGTAAGGACAGGGTAGTGGGTGGGGGGCTCCCCACAATGAGGGAGAGAGGCAATGGGCAGGGGCACCACCAATCCCAGGAGGCACAGGCTGGTTAGGGTGTGGGGAAAGAATAGGCCCGGCTATGCCGGAACCTAGGTGCACGGTCCATCCATGGGACTGGTATTGGTGCCCCCTGATCAAAAAATTACCCTAAGCGGGTGTAGTGCACTGTGGTGGGCCATTCGCGACGTTTCGGCTTCTCTTGAGCCTTCCTCAGGCTGGCCCACCCGCTTTTGTGTTCTGTTTCGCCACTCTTGGCCTTTTATACTTTTCTTTTTCCTTTCTGTTTTTCTTAACTTTTTCTGTTTCTTAGTTTTTTCTTTACTCTCAGTTTTTTCTGCTTTAGCTCTCCCTTTTTCAAACTTTTTCTGTTCTTTGTTCTTTCTGTTTTTCTTTATCTTTCTCTTTGTATTTCTGTTTGTGCTTTATTCTTTCTTTTGTTCTTTATTCTTTCTGTTTTTCTTTATCTTTCTCTTTGTATTTCTGTTTGTGCTTTATTCTTTCTTTTGTTCTTTATTCTTTCTGTTTTTCTTTATCTTTCTCTTTGTATTTCTGTTGTTCTTTAGTTTTTCTCTTGTTCTTTATTCTTTTTCTTGCTCTTTATTCTTTCTCTTTATTTTTCTGATGTTCTTTTCTTTATTCTTACTTCTTTAAATGGCACCCCCTTCCTTTTAGACATCCCGTCCTGTGTTCTGTATTTTTCTGTTATGGCACCCCCTTCCTGTAAATCCTTTCCTTGTGTACTGTTTTTTCTGACTTTCTTGTCTTTTGTTCTCTTTATTTAGGCTTTTAAGTGTCCCTTAGGGTTAGGGCTAGAAGGGGAGGGGGGAGGGGGGCAATGGGGTTAGGGTAAGGACAGGGTAGTGGGTGGGGGGCTCCCCACAATGAGGGAGAGAGGCAATGGGCAGGGGCACCACCAATCCCAGGAGGCACAGGCTGGTTAGGGTGTGGGGAAAGAATAGGCCCGGCTATGCCGGAACCTAGGTGCACGGTCCATCCATGGGACTGGTATTGGTGCCCCCTGATCAAAAAATTACCCTAAGCGGGTGTAGTGCACTGTGGTGGGCCATTCGCGACGTTTCGGCTTCTCTTGAGCCTTCCTCAGGCTGGCCCACCCGCTTTTGTGTTCTGTTTCGCCACTCTTGGCCTTTTATACTTTTCTTTTTCCTTTCTGTTTTTCTTAACTTTTTCTGTTTCTTAGTTTTTTCTTTACTCTCAGTTTTTTCTGCTTTAGCTCTCCCTTTTTCAAACTTTTTCTGTTCTTTGTTCTTTCTGTTTTTCTTTATCTTTCTCTTTGTATTTCTGTTTGTGCTTTATTCTTTCTTTTGTTCTTTATTCTTTCTGTTTTTCTTTATCTTTCTCTTTGTATTTCTGTTTGTGCTTTATTCTTTCTTTTGTTCTTTATTCTTTCTGTTTTTCTTTATCTTTCTCTTTGTATTTCTGTTGTTCTTTAGTTTTTCTCTTGTTCTTTATTCTTTTTCTTGCTCTTTATTCTTTCTCTTTATTTTTCTGATGTTCTTTTCTTTATTCTTACTTCTTTAAATGGCACCCCCTTCCTTTTAGACATCCCGTCCTGTGTTCTGTATTTTTCTGTTATGGCACCCCCTTCCTGTAAATCCTTTCCTTGTGTACTGTTTTTTCTGACTTTCTTGTCTTTTGTTCTCTTTATTTAGGCTTTTAAGTGTCCCTTAGGGTTAGGGCTAGAAGGGGAGGGGGGAGGGGGGCAATGGGGTTAGGGTAAGGACAGGGTAGTGGGTGGGGGGCTCCCCACAATGAGGGAGAGAGGCAATGGGCAGGGGCACCACCAATCCCAGGAGGCACAGGCTGGTTAGGGTGTGGGGAAAGAATAGGCCCGGCTATGCCGGAACCTAGGTGCACGGTCCATCCATGGGACTGGTATTGGTGCCCCCTGATCAAAAAATTACCCTAAGCGGGTGTAGTGCACTGTGGTGGGCCATTCGCGACGTTTCGGCTTCTCTTGAGCCTTCCTCAGGCTGGCCCACCCGCTTTTGTGTTCTGTTTCGCCACTCTTGGCCTTTTATACTTTTCTTTTTCCTTTCTGTTTTTCTTAACTTTTTCTGTTTCTTAGTTTTTTCTTTACTCTCAGTTTTTTCTGCTTTAGCTCTCCCTTTTTCAAACTTTTTCTGTTCTTTGTTCTTTCTGTTTTTCTTTATCTTTCTCTTTGTATTTCTGTTTGTGCTTTATTCTTTCTTTTGTTCTTTATTCTTTCTGTTTTTCTTTATCTTTCTCTTTGTATTTCTGTTTGTGCTTTATTCTTTCTTTTGTTCTTTATTCTTTCTGTTTTTCTTTATCTTTCTCTTTGTATTTCTGTTGTTCTTTAGTTTTTCTCTTGTTCTTTATTCTTTTTCTTGCTCTTTATTCTTTCTCTTTATTTTTCTGATGTTCTTTTCTTTATTCTTACTTCTTTAAATGGCACCCCCTTCCTTTTAGACATCCCGTCCTGTGTTCTGTATTTTTCTGTTATGGCACCCCCTTCCTGTAAATCCTTTCCTTGTGTACTGTTTTTTCTGACTTTCTTGTCTTTTGTTCTCTTTATTTAGGCTTTTAAGTGTCCCTTAGGGTTAGGGCTAGAAGGGGAGGGGGGAGGGGGGCAATGGGGTTAGGGTAAGGACAGGGTAGTGGGTGGGGGGCTCCCCACAATGAGGGAGAGAGGCAATGGGCAGGGGCACCACCAATCCCAGGAGGCACAGGCTGGTTAGGGTGTGGGGAAAGAATAGGCCCGGCTATGCCGGAACCTAGGTGCACGGTCCATCCATGGGACTGGTATTGGTGCCCCCTGATCAAAAAATTACCCTAAGCGGGTGTAGTGCACTGTGGTGGGCCATTCGCGACGTTTCGGCTTCTCTTGAGCCTTCCTCAGGCTGGCCCACCCGCTTTTGTGTTCTGTTTCGCCACTCTTGGCCTTTTATACTTTTCTTTTTCCTTTCTGTTTTTCTTAACTTTTTCTGTTTCTTAGTTTTTTCTTTACTCTCAGTTTTTTCTGCTTTAGCTCTCCCTTTTTCAAACTTTTTCTGTTCTTTGTTCTTTCTGTTTTTCTTTATCTTTCTCTTTGTATTTCTGTTTGTGCTTTATTCTTTCTTTTGTTCTTTATTCTTTCTGTTTTTCTTTATCTTTCTCTTTGTATTTCTGTTTGTGCTTTATTCTTTCTTTTGTTCTTTATTCTTTCTGTTTTTCTTTATCTTTCTCTTTGTATTTCTGTTGTTCTTTAGTTTTTCTCTTGTTCTTTATTCTTTTTCTTGCTCTTTATTCTTTCTCTTTATTTTTCTGATGTTCTTTTCTTTATTCTTACTTCTTTAAATGGCACCCCCTTCCTTTTAGACATCCCGTCCTGTGTTCTGTATTTTTCTGTTATGGCACCCCCTTCCTGTAAATCCTTTCCTTGTGTACTGTTTTTTCTGACTTTCTTGTCTTTTGTTCTCTTTATTTAGGCTTTTAAGTGTCCCTTAGGGTTAGGGCTAGAAGGGGAGGGGGGAGGGGGGCAATGGGGTTAGGGTAAGGACAGGGTAGTGGGTGGGGGGCTCCCCACAATGAGGGAGAGAGGCAATGGGCAGGGGCACCACCAATCCCAGGAGGCACAGGCTGGTTAGGGTGTGGGGAAAGAATAGGCCCGGCTATGCCGGAACCTAGGTGCACGGTCCATCCATGGGACTGGTATTGGTGCCCCCTGATCAAAAAATTACCCTAAGCGGGTGTAGTGCACTGTGGTGGGCCATTCGCGACGTTTCGGCTTCTCTTGAGCCTTCCTCAGGCTGGCCCACCCGCTTTTGTGTTCTGTTTCGCCACTCTTGGCCTTTTATACTTTTCTTTTTCCTTTCTGTTTTTCTTAACTTTTTCTGTTTCTTAGTTTTTTCTTTACTCTCAGTTTTTTCTGCTTTAGCTCTCCCTTTTTCAAACTTTTTCTGTTCTTTGTTCTTTCTGTTTTTCTTTATCTTTCTCTTTGTATTTCTGTTTGTGCTTTATTCTTTCTTTTGTTCTTTATTCTTTCTGTTTTTCTTTATCTTTCTCTTTGTATTTCTGTTTGTGCTTTATTCTTTCTTTTGTTCTTTATTCTTTCTGTTTTTCTTTATCTTTCTCTTTGTATTTCTGTTGTTCTTTAGTTTTTCTCTTGTTCTTTATTCTTTTTCTTGCTCTTTATTCTTTCTCTTTATTTTTCTGATGTTCTTTTCTTTATTCTTACTTCTTTAAATGGCACCCCCTTCCTTTTAGACATCCCGTCCTGTGTTCTGTATTTTTCTGTTATGGCACCCCCTTCCTGTAAATCCTTTCCTTGTGTACTGTTTTTTCTGACTTTCTTGTCTTTTGTTCTCTTTATTTAGGCTTTTAAGTGTCCCTTAGGGTTAGGGCTAGAAGGGGAGGGGGGAGGGGGGCAATGGGGTTAGGGTAAGGACAGGGTAGTGGGTGGGGGGCTCCCCACAATGAGGGAGAGAGGCAATGGGCAGGGGCACCACCAATCCCAGGAGGCACAGGCTGGTTAGGGTGTGGGGAAAGAATAGGCCCGGCTATGCCGGAACCTAGGTGCACGGTCCATCCATGGGACTGGTATTGGTGCCCCCTGATCAAAAAATTACCCTAAGCGGGTGTAGTGCACTGTGGTGGGCCATTCGCGACGTTTCGGCTTCTCTTGAGCCTTCCTCAGGCTGGCCCACCCGCTTTTGTGTTCTGTTTCGCCACTCTTGGCCTTTTATACTTTTCTTTTTCCTTTCTGTTTTTCTTAACTTTTTCTGTTTCTTAGTTTTTTCTTTACTCTCAGTTTTTTCTGCTTTAGCTCTCCCTTTTTCAAACTTTTTCTGTTCTTTGTTCTTTCTGTTTTTCTTTATCTTTCTCTTTGTATTTCTGTTTGTGCTTTATTCTTTCTTTTGTTCTTTATTCTTTCTGTTTTTCTTTATCTTTCTCTTTGTATTTCTGTTTGTGCTTTATTCTTTCTTTTGTTCTTTATTCTTTCTGTTTTTCTTTATCTTTCTCTTTGTATTTCTGTTGTTCTTTAGTTTTTCTCTTGTTCTTTATTCTTTTTCTTGCTCTTTATTCTTTCTCTTTATTTTTCTGATGTTCTTTTCTTTATTCTTACTTCTTTAAATGGCACCCCCTTCCTTTTAGACATCCCGTCCTGTGTTCTGTATTTTTCTGTTATGGCACCCCCTTCCTGTAAATCCTTTCCTTGTGTACTGTTTTTTCTGACTTTCTTGTCTTTTGTTCTCTTTATTTAGGCTTTTAAGTGTCCCTTAGGGTTAGGGCTAGAAGGGGAGGGGGGAGGGGGGCAATGGGGTTAGGGTAAGGACAGGGTAGTGGGTGGGGGGCTCCCCACAATGAGGGAGAGAGGCAATGGGCAGGGGCACCACCAATCCCAGGAGGCACAGGCTGGTTAGGGTGTGGGGAAAGAATAGGCCCGGCTATGCCGGAACCTAGGTGCACGGTCCATCCATGGGACTGGTATTGGTGCCCCCTGATCAAAAAATTACCCTAAGCGGGTGTAGTGCACTGTGGTGGGCCATTCGCGACGTTTCGGCTTCTCTTGAGCCTTCCTCAGGCTGGCCCACCCGCTTTTGTGTTCTGTTTCGCCACTCTTGGCCTTTTATACTTTTCTTTTTCCTTTCTGTTTTTCTTAACTTTTTCTGTTTCTTAGTTTTTTCTTTACTCTCAGTTTTTTCTGCTTTAGCTCTCCCTTTTTCAAACTTTTTCTGTTCTTTGTTCTTTCTGTTTTTCTTTATCTTTCTCTTTGTATTTCTGTTTGTGCTTTATTCTTTCTTTTGTTCTTTATTCTTTCTGTTTTTCTTTATCTTTCTCTTTGTATTTCTGTTTGTGCTTTATTCTTTCTTTTGTTCTTTATTCTTTCTGTTTTTCTTTATCTTTCTCTTTGTATTTCTGTTGTTCTTTAGTTTTTCTCTTGTTCTTTATTCTTTTTCTTGCTCTTTATTCTTTCTCTTTATTTTTCTGATGTTCTTTTCTTTATTCTTACTTCTTTAAATGGCACCCCCTTCCTTTTAGACATCCCGTCCTGTGTTCTGTATTTTTCTGTTATGGCACCCCCTTCCTGTAAATCCTTTCCTTGTGTACTGTTTTTTCTGACTTTCTTGTCTTTTGTTCTCTTTATTTAGGCTTTTAAGTGTCCCTTAGGGTTAGGGCTAGAAGGGGAGGGGGGAGGGGGGCAATGGGGTTAGGGTAAGGACAGGGTAGTGGGTGGGGGGCTCCCCACAATGAGGGAGAGAGGCAATGGGCAGGGGCACCACCAATCCCAGGAGGCACAGGCTGGTTAGGGTGTGGGGAAAGAATAGGCCCGGCTATGCCGGAACCTAGGTGCACGGTCCATCCATGGGACTGGTATTGGTGCCCCCTGATCAAAAAATTACCCTAAGCGGGTGTAGTGCACTGTGGTGGGCCATTCGCGACGTTTCGGCTTCTCTTGAGCCTTCCTCAGGCTGGCCCACCCGCTTTTGTGTTCTGTTTCGCCACTCTTGGCCTTTTATACTTTTCTTTTTCCTTTCTGTTTTTCTTAACTTTTTCTGTTTCTTAGTTTTTTCTTTACTCTCAGTTTTTTCTGCTTTAGCTCTCCCTTTTTCAAACTTTTTCTGTTCTTTGTTCTTTCTGTTTTTCTTTATCTTTCTCTTTGTATTTCTGTTTGTGCTTTATTCTTTCTTTTGTTCTTTATTCTTTCTGTTTTTCTTTATCTTTCTCTTTGTATTTCTGTTTGTGCTTTATTCTTTCTTTTGTTCTTTATTCTTTCTGTTTTTCTTTATCTTTCTCTTTGTATTTCTGTTGTTCTTTAGTTTTTCTCTTGTTCTTTATTCTTTTTCTTGCTCTTTATTCTTTCTCTTTATTTTTCTGATGTTCTTTTCTTTATTCTTACTTCTTTAAATGGCACCCCCTTCCTTTTAGACATCCCGTCCTGTGTTCTGTATTTTTCTGTTATGGCACCCCCTTCCTGTAAATCCTTTCCTTGTGTACTGTTTTTTCTGACTTTCTTGTCTTTTGTTCTCTTTATTTAGGCTTTTAAGTGTCCCTTAGGGTTAGGGCTAGAAGGGGAGGGGGGAGGGGGGCAATGGGGTTAGGGTAAGGACAGGGTAGTGGGTGGGGGGCTCCCCACAATGAGGGAGAGAGGCAATGGGCAGGGGCACCACCAATCCCAGGAGGCACAGGCTGGTTAGGGTGTGGGGAAAGAATAGGCCCGGCTATGCCGGAACCTAGGTGCACGGTCCATCCATGGGACTGGTATTGGTGCCCCCTGATCAAAAAATTACCCTAAGCGGGTGTAGTGCACTGTGGTGGGCCATTCGCGACGTTTCGGCTTCTCTTGAGCCTTCCTCAGGCTGGCCCACCCGCTTTTGTGTTCTGTTTCGCCACTCTTGGCCTTTTATACTTTTCTTTTTCCTTTCTGTTTTTCTTAACTTTTTCTGTTTCTTAGTTTTTTCTTTACTCTCAGTTTTTTCTGCTTTAGCTCTCCCTTTTTCAAACTTTTTCTGTTCTTTGTTCTTTCTGTTTTTCTTTATCTTTCTCTTTGTATTTCTGTTTGTGCTTTATTCTTTCTTTTGTTCTTTATTCTTTCTGTTTTTCTTTATCTTTCTCTTTGTATTTCTGTTTGTGCTTTATTCTTTCTTTTGTTCTTTATTCTTTCTGTTTTTCTTTATCTTTCTCTTTGTATTTCTGTTGTTCTTTAGTTTTTCTCTTGTTCTTTATTCTTTTTCTTGCTCTTTATTCTTTCTCTTTATTTTTCTGATGTTCTTTTCTTTATTCTTACTTCTTTAAATGGCACCCCCTTCCTTTTAGACATCCCGTCCTGTGTTCTGTATTTTTCTGTTATGGCACCCCCTTCCTGTAAATCCTTTCCTTGTGTACTGTTTTTTCTGACTTTCTTGTCTTTTGTTCTCTTTATTTAGGCTTTTAAGTGTCCCTTAGGGTTAGGGCTAGAAGGGGAGGGGGGAGGGGGGCAATGGGGTTAGGGTAAGGACAGGGTAGTGGGTGGGGGGCTCCCCACAATGAGGGAGAGAGGCAATGGGCAGGGGCACCACCAATCCCAGGAGGCACAGGCTGGTTAGGGTGTGGGGAAAGAATAGGCCCGGCTATGCCGGAACCTAGGTGCACGGTCCATCCATGGGACTGGTATTGGTGCCCCCTGATCAAAAAATTACCCTAAGCGGGTGTAGTGCACTGTGGTGGGCCATTCGCGACGTTTCGGCTTCTCTTGAGCCTTCCTCAGGCTGGCCCACCCGCTTTTGTGTTCTGTTTCGCCACTCTTGGCCTTTTATACTTTTCTTTTTCCTTTCTGTTTTTCTTAACTTTTTCTGTTTCTTAGTTTTTTCTTTACTCTCAGTTTTTTCTGCTTTAGCTCTCCCTTTTTCAAACTTTTTCTGTTCTTTGTTCTTTCTGTTTTTCTTTATCTTTCTCTTTGTATTTCTGTTTGTGCTTTATTCTTTCTTTTGTTCTTTATTCTTTCTGTTTTTCTTTATCTTTCTCTTTGTATTTCTGTTTGTGCTTTATTCTTTCTTTTGTTCTTTATTCTTTCTGTTTTTCTTTATCTTTCTCTTTGTATTTCTGTTGTTCTTTAGTTTTTCTCTTGTTCTTTATTCTTTTTCTTGCTCTTTATTCTTTCTCTTTATTTTTCTGATGTTCTTTTCTTTATTCTTACTTCTTTAAATGGCACCCCCTTCCTTTTAGACATCCCGTCCTGTGTTCTGTATTTTTCTGTTATGGCACCCCCTTCCTGTAAATCCTTTCCTTGTGTACTGTTTTTTCTGACTTTCTTGTCTTTTGTTCTCTTTATTTAGGCTTTTAAGTGTCCCTTAGGGTTAGGGCTAGAAGGGGAGGGGGGAGGGGGGCAATGGGGTTAGGGTAAGGACAGGGTAGTGGGTGGGGGGCTCCCCACAATGAGGGAGAGAGGCAATGGGCAGGGGCACCACCAATCCCAGGAGGCACAGGCTGGTTAGGGTGTGGGGAAAGAATAGGCCCGGCTATGCCGGAACCTAGGTGCACGGTCCATCCATGGGACTGGTATTGGTGCCCCCTGATCAAAAAATTACCCTAAGCGGGTGTAGTGCACTGTGGTGGGCCATTCGCGACGTTTCGGCTTCTCTTGAGCCTTCCTCAGGCTGGCCCACCCGCTTTTGTGTTCTGTTTCGCCACTCTTGGCCTTTTATACTTTTCTTTTTCCTTTCTGTTTTTCTTAACTTTTTCTGTTTCTTAGTTTTTTCTTTACTCTCAGTTTTTTCTGCTTTAGCTCTCCCTTTTTCAAACTTTTTCTGTTCTTTGTTCTTTCTGTTTTTCTTTATCTTTCTCTTTGTATTTCTGTTTGTGCTTTATTCTTTCTTTTGTTCTTTATTCTTTCTGTTTTTCTTTATCTTTCTCTTTGTATTTCTGTTTGTGCTTTATTCTTTCTTTTGTTCTTTATTCTTTCTGTTTTTCTTTATCTTTCTCTTTGTATTTCTGTTGTTCTTTAGTTTTTCTCTTGTTCTTTATTCTTTTTCTTGCTCTTTATTCTTTCTCTTTATTTTTCTGATGTTCTTTTCTTTATTCTTACTTCTTTAAATGGCACCCCCTTCCTTTTAGACATCCCGTCCTGTGTTCTGTATTTTTCTGTTATGGCACCCCCTTCCTGTAAATCCTTTCCTTGTGTACTGTTTTTTCTGACTTTCTTGTCTTTTGTTCTCTTTATTTAGGCTTTTAAGTGTCCCTTAGGGTTAGGGCTAGAAGGGGAGGGGGGAGGGGGGCAATGGGGTTAGGGTAAGGACAGGGTAGTGGGTGGGGGGCTCCCCACAATGAGGGAGAGAGGCAATGGGCAGGGGCACCACCAATCCCAGGAGGCACAGGCTGGTTAGGGTGTGGGGAAAGAATAGGCCCGGCTATGCCGGAACCTAGGTGCACGGTCCATCCATGGGACTGGTATTGGTGCCCCCTGATCAAAAAATTACCCTAAGCGGGTGTAGTGCACTGTGGTGGGCCATTCGCGACGTTTCGGCTTCTCTTGAGCCTTCCTCAGGCTGGCCCACCCGCTTTTGTGTTCTGTTTCGCCACTCTTGGCCTTTTATACTTTTCTTTTTCCTTTCTGTTTTTCTTAACTTTTTCTGTTTCTTAGTTTTTTCTTTACTCTCAGTTTTTTCTGCTTTAGCTCTCCCTTTTTCAAACTTTTTCTGTTCTTTGTTCTTTCTGTTTTTCTTTATCTTTCTCTTTGTATTTCTGTTTGTGCTTTATTCTTTCTTTTGTTCTTTATTCTTTCTGTTTTTCTTTATCTTTCTCTTTGTATTTCTGTTTGTGCTTTATTCTTTCTTTTGTTCTTTATTCTTTCTGTTTTTCTTTATCTTTCTCTTTGTATTTCTGTTGTTCTTTAGTTTTTCTCTTGTTCTTTATTCTTTTTCTTGCTCTTTATTCTTTCTCTTTATTTTTCTGATGTTCTTTTCTTTATTCTTACTTCTTTAAATGGCACCCCCTTCCTTTTAGACATCCCGTCCTGTGTTCTGTATTTTTCTGTTATGGCACCCCCTTCCTGTAAATCCTTTCCTTGTGTACTGTTTTTTCTGACTTTCTTGTCTTTTGTTCTCTTTATTTAGGCTTTTAAGTGTCCCTTAGGGTTAGGGCTAGAAGGGGAGGGGGGAGGGGGGCAATGGGGTTAGGGTAAGGACAGGGTAGTGGGTGGGGGGCTCCCCACAATGAGGGAGAGAGGCAATGGGCAGGGGCACCACCAATCCCAGGAGGCACAGGCTGGTTAGGGTGTGGGGAAAGGGTTAGGGGGTTAGGGTTAGGGTTAGGGTTAGGGTTAGGGTTAGGGGGTTAGGGTTAGGGTTAGGGGGTTAGGGTTAGGGGGGTTAGGGTTAGGGTTAGGGGGTTAGGGTTAGGGTTAGGGTTAGGGTTAGGGTTAGGGTTAGGGTTAGGGTTAGGGTTAGGGTTAGGTTATGGGGAAAAAGCCAGGAGAGGATGGGACAAAAGTGGAATAACTGAAAAAGTAAGAGGTGTAGAGGGCTGATGTTGGTGTCTAGGTGGGGGTTTTGGTGGGTGCCGGACGCTGTGGCGAAGAAGCCACGCCGATGGCTTCTTCGGTTCTGGAGATATGGCGAATCGGACCAAAAAGGATGGGACAAAAGGGTCCCAGTCGGAGAAAGGAAGGTGCAGAGGGCCTGGGTCCACCACCACTGTACTCAGCAGGCCCTGCCGGGTCGTTAGACACGCAGCATGGCAGGGATTGGTGACATAACATGTAGCAGTTTCCCTTCACAGAAGCCTCTGCAGCAGGTTGGTACAGGAGCAGGCACCAGAAGCAGGCCTGTGGAGCACTATGTCATCTGCTCGGCCTTGCTTCAGGATGCACTGTACAATTCGATAGCAAGACCTCATGGGTTACCACAAAAAAAACAGTGTCTTTCTGCCTCTGTCGTTCTCTTTGGTTTGTTTGAGCGCTTGTTTTTTAAATACACAGCAAGTGTCTCTCTCTCTCTCTCTCTGTCTGTCTCTCTGTCACACACACACACACACACACACACACACACACACACACACACACACAGAAGCAGAGCAGCTGCTGTGCCACTGGGATTGAACAAGAGGTGCTCCCTCTGCTGGCTCAATGCGGTACAAAGTGTCAGAAGGTGTTATACCGGCGAAAATAACATCTTTCAATTGCATGTTTGGTCCACAGGATGGCGCCTAGCAAGCAAGTCCTGTACATTGCATATTAAAAGTTGTTGCAAGTGCACTCACATGTATTTTTTGTGTAAAAGAGACACACACACACACACACACACACACACACACACACACACACACGCTCAATGGAGTATAAAATAAAGACCGGGGCAGTTCTCTCACTGGAGTCTCTTAGAGTGGAGGCTGCCCTTGCTAGCAAGAAGTTCTGTGTGTTTCTCTTCTCTGAGTCTTTACTGAAGAAGTGTTTTATAACATTTTCCTTAACAACTGACATGTGTTTTTTGTGTAAAAGAGAGAGAGACACACACACACACACTCACACTCACACTCAGCGGCTCAGCGATGAGGGAAAAACAACAGAAATCAGGATAGATTTTAATGTCAGGAGATGCCCTGTGATGCTGGGGCCATTGTGTAAGATTGGAATGTGTACCAGTGGCTGGTGGGTGGTCCTTGAAGGTCCCGGGAGGAGGCGGCGAGGAGGCAGCGGGTGGCTGGGCTTGAGCTGTGGATCAGGGACGTCATTAATTCTGCCTGGTGCTGCGTGTGCCCTGTGCAGCTTGGATGTCTGCCGCTGACGCTCTGTGGTTCCTGTTCTGCTGATCTCCTGGTCCACACACGGCTTCAGGGTGCACTGTACAAGGGAAGAAGAAATGCATCATTGGTTACCAAAATAAAACAGTGTCTTTCTGCCTGTGTCATTCTGTTTGGTTTCTTTGAGCGTTTGTTTCTTAAATACACAGCAAGTGTCACTCTCTCTCTCTGTCACACACACACACACACACACACACACACACACACACCAAAGCAAACACACCAAAGCGCACACACACACACACACACACAGACACTGTGAGGTCTGCAGTTCAAAATTTGAATCTCAGAGCTTGGTGTTTTTGTCTCCCTCCAGTGGACAAATGCAGGTATGATTAGGGTTGGTTAGGTTAAGGGGATTTAGCCAGAGCTTGACGGAATAAAATGGAATAACTGGGAAAGTAAGTGTCGTAGAGGGATGAAAGTGGTGTCTACGTGGGGATTTTCTGCCGCTCCGCACGCGCTGGTGAAGACCCCATGTCGATAGCACCAACGGTTCTGGACTTGGTGTAAATGGGTCCAAATTTGACGGAATAAAAAGGTCAAAGTGGCAGATAGGAGTGTCCGATCGGGCCGATTCCACCACCACTGTACTCAGCAGGCCCTGCCGGGTCGTTAGACACGCAGCATGGCAGGGATCGGTGACATAACATGTAGCAGTTTCCCTTCACAGAAGCGTCTGCAGCAGGTGGGTGGAGGAGGAGGCAGCAGAACCAGGCCTTTGGAGCACTGTGTCATCTCCTGGTCCTGATGCTTTGAATCTCCCTCTCTGTCTGTCTGTCTGTCTGTCTGTCTGTCACACACACACACACAGAAGCTGGTCAAGTGCTGTGCAACTGGGATTGCACCTGTCGTCCACAGGAGGACGCCTAGCTGGGAAGTCCAGTACATTCCATATTAAAGTTGTTGCAAGTGCATTTTTTGTGTAAAAGACAGACACACACACACACACACACACACACACACACACACACACACAGTAAGGTCTGAAGTGCAAAATTTGAATTACATTCCTTTGTATCTCTCCCTCTCTCTCTCTCTCTCTCTCTGTCTCTCTCTCTCTGTCAACACACACACACACACACACACACACGCACACACACACGCTCAATGGAGTATAAAATAAAGACCGGGGCAGTTCTCTCACTGGAGTCTCTTAGAGTGGAGGCTGCCCTTGCTAGCAAGAAGTTCTGTGTGTTTCTCTTCTCTGAGTCTTTACTGAAGAAGTGTTTTATAACATTTTCCTTAACAACTGACATGTGTTTTTTGTGTAAAAGAGAGAGACACACACACACACACACACACACACACACACACACACACACACTCACACTCAGCGGCTCAGAGATGAGGGAAAAACAACAGAAATCAGGATAGATTTTAATGTCAGGAGATGCCCTGTGATGCTGGGGCCATTGTGTAAGATTGGAATGTGTACCAGTGGCTGGTGGGTGGTCCTTGAAGGTCCCGGGAGGAGGCGGCGAGGAGGCAGCGGGTGGCTGGGCTTGAGCTGTGGATCAGGGACGTCATTAATTCTGCCTGGTGCTGCGTGTGCCCTGTGCAGCTTGGATGTCTGCCGCTGACGCTCTGTGGTTCCTGTTCTGCTGATCTCCTGGTCCACACACGGCTTCAGGGTGCACTGTACAAGGGAAGAAGAAATGCATCATTGGTTACCAAAATAAAACAGTGTCTTTCTGCCTGTGTCATTCTGTTTGGTTTCTTTGAGCGTTTGTTTCTTAAATACACAGCAAGTGTCTCTCTCTCTCTCTCTCTGTCTGTCTCTCTGTCACACACACACACACACGCACACACACACACGCACACACACACACGCACACACACACACACACACAGACACAGACACTGTGAGGTTTGCAGTGCAAAATTTGAATTTTAGTGCATGGTGATTTGTCTCCCTCCAGTGGCCCACGGCAGGTATGATGAGGCTTAAATGATAGGTTATGGGGAAAAAGCCAGGAGAGGATGGGACAAAAGTGGAATAACTGAAAAAGTAAGAGGTGTAGAGGGCTGATGTTGGTGTCTAGGTGGGGGTTTTGGTGGGTGCCGGACGCTGTGGCGAAGAAGCCACGCCGATGGCTTCTTCGGTTCTGGAGATATGGCGAATCGGACCAAAAAGGATGGGACAAAAGGGTCCCAGTCGGAGAAAGGAAGGTGCAGAGGGCCTGGGTCCACCACCACTGTACTCAGCAGGCCCTGCCGGGTCGTTAGACACGCAGCATGGCAGGGATTGGTGACATAACATGTAGCAGTTTCCCTTCACAGAAGCCTCTGCAGCAGGTTGGTACAGGAGCAGGCACCAGAAGCAGGCCTGTGGAGCACTATGTCATCTGCTCGGCCTTGCTTCAGGATGCACTGTACAATTCGATAGCAAGACCTCATGGGTTACCACAAAAAAAACAGTGTCTTTCTGCCTCTGTCGTTCTCTTTGGTTTGTTTGAGCGCTTGTTTTTTAAATACACAGCAAGTGTCTCTCTCTCTCTCTCTCTGTCTGTCTCTCTGTCACACACACACACACACACACACACACACACACACACACACACAGAAGCAGAGCAGCTGCTGTGCCACTGGGATTGAACAAGAGGTGCTCCCTCTGCTGGCTCAATGCGGTACAAAGTGTCAGAAGGTGTTATACCGGCGAAAATAACATCTTTCAATTGCATGTTTGGTCCACAGGATGGCGCCTAGCAAGCAAGTCCTGTACATTGCATATTAAAAGTTGTTGCAAGTGCACTCACATGTATTTTTTGTGTAAAAGAGACACACACACACACACACACACACACACACACACACACACACACACACACACACACACACACACACACACACGCTCAATGGAGTATAAAATAAAGACCGGGGCAGTTCTCTCACTGGAGTCTCTTAGAGTGGAGGCTGCCCTTGCTAGCAAGAAGTTCTGTGTGTTTCTCTTCTCTGAGTCTTTACTGAAGAAGTGTTTTATAACATTTTCCTTAACAACTGACATGTGTTTTTTGTGTAAAAGAGAGAGAGACACACACACACACACACACACACACACACTCACACTCACACTCAGCGGCTCAGAGATGAGGGAAAAACAACAGAAATCAGGATAGATTTTAATGTCAGGAGATGCCCTGTGATGCTGGGGCCATTGTGTAAGATTGGAATGTGTACCAGTGGCTGGTGGGTGGTCCTTGAAGGTCCCGGGAGGAGGCGGCGAGGAGGCAGCGGGTGGCTGGGCTTGAGCTGTGGATCAGGGACGTCATTAATTCTGCCTGGTGCTGCGTGTGCCCTGTGCAGCTTGGATGTCTGCCGCTGACGCTCTGTGGTTCCTGTTCTACTGATCTCCTGGTCCACACACGGCTTCAGGGTGCACTGTACAAGGGAAGAAGAAATGCATCATTGGTTACCAAAATAAAACAGTGTCTTTCTGCCTGTGTCATTCTGTTTGGTTTCTTTGAGCGTTTGTTTCTTAAATACACAGCAAGTGTCTCTCTCTCTCTCTCTCTGTCTGTCTCTCTGTCACACACACACACACACACACGCACACACACACACGCACACACACACACGCACACACACACACACACAGACACAGACACTGTGAGGTTTGCAGTGCAAAATTTGAATTTTAGTGCATGGTGATTTGTCTCCCTCCAGTGGCCCACGGCAGGTATGATGAGGCTTAAATGATAGGATAGGTTATGGGGAAAAAGCCAGGAGAGGATGGGACAAAAGTGGAATAACTGAAAAAGTAAGAGGTGTAGAGGGCTGATGTTGGTGTCTAGGTGGGGGTTTTGGTGGGTGCCGGACGCTGTGGCGAAGAAGCCACGCCGATGGCTTCTTCGGTTCTGGAGATATGGCGAATCGGACCAAAAAGGATGGGACAAAAGGGTCCCAGTCGGAGAAAGGAAGGTGCAGAGGGCCTGGGTCCACCACCACTGTACTCAGCAGGCCCTGCCGGGTCGTTAGACACGCAGCATGGCAGGGATTGGTGACATAACATGTAGCAGTTTCCCTTCACAGAAGCCTGTGCAGCAGGTTGGTACAGGAGCAGGCACCAGAAGC
This sequence comes from Astatotilapia calliptera, assembly GCF_964374335.1. Lineage (NCBI taxonomy): Eukaryota > Metazoa > Chordata > Actinopteri > Cichliformes > Cichlidae > Astatotilapia > Astatotilapia calliptera. The sequence goes on from NC_137430.1 coordinate 35,876,009, forward strand.
AGGCCTGTGGAGCACTATGTCATCTGCTCGGCCTTGCTTCAGGATGCACTGTACAATTCGATAGCAAGACCTCATGGGTTACCACAAAAAAAACAGTGTCTTTCTGCCTCTGTCGTTCTCTTTGGTTTGTTTGAGCGCTTGTTTTTTAAATACACAGCAAGTGTCTCTCTCTCTCTCTCTCTGTCTGTCTCTCTGTCACACACACACACACACACACACACACACACACACACACACACACAGAAGCAGAGCAGCTGCTGTGCCACTGGGATTGAACAAGAGGTGCTCCCTCTGCTGGCTCAATGCGGTACAAAGTGTCAGAAGGTGTTATACCGGCGAAAATAACATCTTTCAATTGCATGTTTGGTCCACAGGATGGCGCCTAGCAAGCAAGTCCTGTACATTGCATATTAAAAGTTGTTGCAAGTGCACTCACATGTATTTTTTGTGTAAAAGAGACACACACACACACACACACACACACACACACACACACACACACACACACACACACACGCTCAATGGAGTATAAAATAAAGACCGGGGCAGTTCTCTCACTGGAGTCTCTTAGAGTGGAGGCTGCCCTTGCTAGCAAGAAGTTCTGTGTGTTTCTCTTCTCTGAGTCTTTACT
>NC_137431.1:5000-84364 GCF_964374335.1 Astatotilapia calliptera
CGCTCACAGAATTAAAACAAAACAAACACATAGTAATTAAGCCCGCAGACAAGGGGAGTGCAGTTGTCATTTTAAGTAGAGAGCAATATATTTTCGAAGCCATGCGTCAGTTGGAGGATACACATTATTATAGGAAATTAGACAGCCCAATTTACCTGCACACTGTGCCTATGGTGCAACACGTGGTAGATCGATTGTACAGGAAGAAACTCATCAACGCCAGGCAGAAACAATATTTGCGGGGGGAAGTGGAACCCAGGATAAGACGATTTTACATCTTACCCAAGATACACAAGGATCCCGACAAGTGGACAATACCATTCAGGATACCGGCTGGGAGACCAATTGTCTCTGATTGTGGCAGTGAGACCTACGCCACGGCCGAGTACATCGATCACTTTCTGAATCCACTCTCAACAAAACATCCATCCTACATAAAAGACACTTATCATTTCATTTCAATAGTTAAAGGGTTAAAAATTCCTCCAAATTCATTCTTCTTTTCCATTGATATAGACAGTTTATACACCAACATTGAAACAGAAGCTGGTTTGAGAGCAGTGAAGAAGATCTTTGGCAAATACCCGGACCATCAAAGACCTGATACAGAACTTGTGACTCTATTGGAAATAAATCTGGGACGAAATGACTTTGAATTCAACAATCAGTACTTCCTCCAGGTCAAAGGTGTTGCGATGGGCAAAAAATTCGCCCCCGCATATGCAAATATTTTCATGGCGGATTGGGAGGAAGCAGCCATCAACAAGTGTGAGAAGAAACCATTCACATATCTCAGGTATTTAGACGATATTTTTGGCATTTGGAACCACTCAGAGGATGAATTTAAGAAATTTATTAATACACTGGACACTCATGACCCCTCAATTAGGCTTAAATACGAATTTGATCATCAGTCAATTGATTTCTTAGACACTACTGTGTACAAGGGACAGCCTTTTCACGACCAACAAACACTGGACATTAAGGTATATTTCAAAACAACAGACACACACTCATTGCTGTTTAAATCCAGCTATCACCCCCGGCACACCTACAAAGGTCTCGTCAAATCACAACTCATTAGGTTTCATCGGATCTGCACTCAAAGGGCAGACTTTTTCGAAGCAGTCAGAACCCTTTTCCGGGCTCTTAGGAAGAGGGGATACTCAAGGTCGTTCCTAAGACATTGTCTGAAGACCTTCCACATACAAAGACCAAGTATCAATAAAGAATGGATTCCGCTGATCACCACCTTTTCACCTAGGAGCAGGTTACTGAATTGCAAATTCAAAAATAACTACAGGATGATCATGGAAAACCAGGGTCTCCTGAGTAGTTATCAAGTCATCTCGGCATTCAGGAGAAATAGCAACCTCAAGGACCACCTGGTGAGGGCAAGTCTTGCTCCCTTACAGCCATTGAAGAAAACCACAGTCTTGGCCGGTACATTCATTAGATTGGACTTTGTGCAAAATAGGCTCAATAAAACTATATTTAAGATCCCACAGACTTTTACACCACGGACTGTGAATTGTGTGTACATGATTTTCTGCTCCAGATGTGACACACAATACGTTGGAGAAACCGGAAACTCAATATCCACCAGGATGTGGCAACACAGGTATAACATCAAACACAAAAGGGAAACACACACACTTTTGGTAAAACATTTCATTTCACATGGGTATCATTCGCTAAGGGTAGCAGGACTGCAAAGTAATTCAAGTTGGACGGAAGGAGAGAGGAAGAAAATGGAGAGGAAATGGATACGATTATTGGACACAAGAGAACCGGGGGGACTGAATATGAAATGTAATTAGGCACTTCTTTCTAAAACCAATGGTTGACCCAAAATATGGGCCAAATTAAAATTTGGGCTCAAAAATTTGGTTGGAGTCCCTGTCCCAGCCCGTACCCTAACTCCAACCTATTCGGGTTGGTTGGATTTAACCCCATCCCAATATCCTACCCTAACCTTAACCATCACGATTTAATTTTAACCCAACCCCCATATTTTGCCCTAACCCTAACCACTACAATTTAATTTTAACCCTAACCCCCATATTTTGCCCTAACCCTAACCACTATGATTGTAGCCCCAACCCAATTATTTACCCTAACCCTAACCCATGTTATTAAATCAAAATTTATTAAAACCCCTAAAAATACATGTTGATTAAATACACAACTCCAAGAAGCATAAAAACACAATTTGGCGAAAAACACAAATACAATTTTCGAATCATAAACTCATTTCTCTATATAACTCACCAAAATTCATAAAAACACGATTGGATTTAACACATACAAATGCAAATTTAAAATTTAATATACGTCACTTAAAAATTCATAAATACACGATTGGATTTAAAACATAAAAATGCAAATTTAAAATCTCATATACATCACTTAAAAATGCAGTTTTTTGAAAATTCACATAATATACAAAATAAAAATACATTTCATGCAATTTTATTACAAAGGTTAAAAAACACACATTCATTTTAGTCTAAAACCATCCCAGCCATTTCAAAATACATTGCCTAACCTAAAATTCGAAAAAAACTCACGTTGGAAACCAAGCCTATAAAAGGCTGCACAGTAGAGAGGAGCTCATTTGGGAGCTGACCGTTGAAGAGGCAACATCTCTCTCTCTCTGTGCATTCCCAGCTTATTCATTGTGCCCCAGCCTGAGGAAGACCTATCTTGGGTCGAAACGTCGCGGCAGTGGGCACTTTAATTCATTGGTTTTCACTTATTAAAAATTAAATAATTTTATTAATTTCATCTATTTTTGTTTAAAAACAAATTTCATTTACTTTTTTTACTTTTTCTTTTTTCTCGCCTTGTTTGTGATTATAAATTCATATACACATAATTTACATATCTAACTGAAATAAATAGCACATTAAAACAATTATTAAATAAAGATAACAAAGGCGACATCAAGAGATAGATAGAAAAAAATCCATGGGGTCCCGGATGGACTCAGAAGGCTGGACGGTGGTGCGTCACGGGAGAGGGCGGCTGCCTTCCCGTAGACGTGTCCAGCGGGGGACGAGTGGCAGGGGTGGAGGGATGGACCGAGCACCGTCTGGACCCTTTCGGGACCGGACTCAATTCCACATCCCTAACCCTAACCCTAACCCCCTAACCCTAACCCTACCCTTGGGAGCTGACCGTTGAAGAGGCAACATCTCTCTCTCTCTGTGCATTCCCAGCTTATTCATTGTGCCCCAGCCTGAGGAAGACCTATCTTGGGTCGAAACGTCGCGGCAGTGGGCACGTTAATTCATTGGTTTTCACTTATTAAAAATTAAACAATTTTATTGATTTCATCTATTTTTGTTTAAAAACAAATTTCATTTACTTTTTTTTACTTTTTCTTTTTTTCTCGCCTTGTTTGTGATTGTAAATTCATATACACATAATTTACATATCTAACTGGAATAAATAGCACATTAAAACAATTATTAAATAAAGATAACAAAGGCGACATCAAGAGATACAAAAAACATCCATGGGGTCCCGGATGGACTCAGAAGGCTGGACGGTGGTGCGTCACGGGAGAGGGCGGCTGCCTTCCCGTAGACGTGTCCAGCGGGGGACAGGTGGCAGGGGTGGAGGGATGGACCGAGCACCGTCTGGACCCTTTCGGGACCAGACTCAATTCCACATCCCTAACCCTAACCCTAACCCTAACCCTAACCCCCCTAACCCTAACCCTAAGGAGAAAAAAAGCCAAGAAAGAGCAGAAACAAAAGGAAAGGATTTACAAGAAGGGGGTGCCATAAAAGAGAAAAAGAAAAATACAGAACATAGGACGGGATGTCTAAAGAGAAGGGGGTGCCATTTACAGACATAAAGAGAAAGAATAAAAGAACAATAGAAAGAAACGGAAAGACAGAAAGTCCCGTAAAGATAAAGAATAACAGAAAGAATAAAGAAAAACGGAAAGACAGAAAGTCCCGTAAGAATAAAGAATGACAGAAAGAATAAAGAAAAATAGAAGTACACGGAAAGACAGAAAGTCCCGTAAGAATAAAGAATAAGAAAAACGGAAAGACAGAAAAGTCCCGTAAGAATAAAGAATAACAGAAAGATAGAAAAAGGGAGAGCTAAAGCAGCCAAAGCTGAGAAACAGAAAAAACTAAGAAACAGAAAAGTTAAGAAAAACAGAAGTGAAAAACAAGAGTATAAAAGGCCCAGAGTGGCAGAACTAAACACAAAGAGCGGGTGGGCCAGCCTGAGGAAGGCCACATTGAGCCGAAACGTCGCGAAGGCCCACCGCAGTGCACTACACCCGCTTAAGGGTAATTTTTTGAACAGGGGGCACCAATACCGGTCCCAGTGATGGACCGTGCACTTAGGTTCCGGCATAGCCGGGCCTAGTCTTTCCCCACCCCCTAACCCTAACCCTAACCCTAACCCCTAACCCCTACCCTAATCTTAACCCCTTCCCTGTCCTAACCCCAACCCCAACCCATGTCCTAACCCTAATCCTTTTCCCTTACCCTAACCCTAACCATTCCCTTGTTCCTAATCCTAACCCTATCCCCTATCCTGTTTCCTTACCCTAACCCTAACCACTTCCCACTCCTAGCCCTAACCCTAACCTATCGTCCTAACCCCTGTCCTATATCCTAACCCTAATCCCCTTCCCTATTCCTATTCCTATTCCTGACCCTAGTCCCATCCCCTTCCCCTTTCCCCCATCCCCCACTATTTTGTTGAATACTTGGTGAAAAATATGTAAATTACTAAAAAAATTAAAAATTAAAAAAATTAAAAATTAAAAAATTAAAAATACAAAAAACCAAATGAATAAATACATAAATACTTCATGGATGTATAAATATTAAGTTTAAAACCTTTTTATAAATAGTAATTTTATTTTCTGTATATACACACCATTTAGTTCATGTTAGTTCATATGGTGTTGTTTTAATTCATTGGAAGGGTTAAAAAAACGTTTAAATTTATTTTTACTGTGGGGTTTTCTTTTTCTTTTTCTTTTTCTTTTTGTTGGAATTTCAGAAGCCGTTGGGGCGGAGCCAGAGCTTATTTAAGGGGTGAGCCTGCAGGTCAGGCTCATTTTTTTGCTGCCCTTCGACGATGACAGTCGCTTTTTCTGTAGCGGGCTTATTTTAGTTTTGGGTGTGCCCAGGCCTGAAGAAGACCACAATTGGTCGAAACGTCACCACAGTGGCACACGCTTAGTCTTTTTTGACCCCTTTTCAGGGAATTTTTAGTTTTTTGAACCCTTTTCCGGGCATTTTTCGTTTTTAAGAGTTTTATTCTCCTTTTTGATTTTTATTTTCTCTTTTTCTAAAAAATAAAAAATTAAAAAAAAGTAAAAAACACAAAAAAATAACAAAAAAATATTGAAAAAAATTTACTTAAGCCCTCCATCATGTCTGATGAGGGGTGGCAGCAGGTCCGCTATGGGAGGAGGGGTCGCTCCCGTATGCGGCCCGACACTTATCGACCCCAATCTCGAGACCAGGACTGGTTTTTAGGGGACCGGGGAGGGAGGGGCCCAGGAGGGAAGGACCGTGCATTCCTTGGTCCCCCCCAGGGGGGACGGGGCCATTACCATTATCCTAACCAGCCTGTGCCTCCCTTCGAAAGGGTTCCTTCCTTCCCGTGTCGCCTTCTTCCCATGCCGCCAAGGGATTGGGTGCCACAACAGTCCTATGCGGAGGTGGTTCGCCATGCCAACCCCGGATGGGGGGGCAGTGCCGGTGATGATGATTTTTTCCGGCGACCTTGGTTTAGGCAGCAGGGGAAGCTTCCTCAGCCGAGGAGTCAGCAGAAAGACACGTCGGTGGACCCCAAATTTGGGGCATTGGTGCGACGATTGAAAAAGGTTATTAAGCTTGTGCACCATTTACGGAATGTGAATGGAGAGAGGTCTCCACCCCAAATGATCTCCCGAATGGTGGACATGTTGGCTGGTGTTATTAAGCCAGCAGCCCCAAACGCCAAGACGGCTGACATGATCCTTGGTAATGCCAAAAACTGGGGCGATGCCACCATGTTGATTCTTCAGGATCATTATGAAACGGCCTTGCAGGAGGCGTTGGGGGGCTTGGTTTTGGATACAGATGTGGACTGGAAGGTGGCCTTTGACGTTGCAACACGGTGGACTCGGCGTAACTTGCCACGGTTGCCTCAGGACGTGGTGGAGCATGCTGAAGCCTTGGTGGCAGCTGCCATGGGTCCGGATGGTAGCCCTCAGACGGGTGGGACAACTGGGTCAACCACTACGGAACCACAACAGGGTGACGGACCCGTAGAGAGGAACGCACCCACACGGGGTATATTGACAAGCAGGAACACACAGGGGGATCCTTCCCGGGTGGCCTTTGAGGAGGAGGTGATTGCAACACACCAACAATCCACTCGTACAGATGGGGAACAGGGGGAACAAGGGGCAATGCGGTGGCAGGAGGACAGTCCGACTGAAGTCAACTCTTGGGACGAGATTGGGACGGAGTCCTCACCGCTTGGAGGCGCCCCCCCTCGGCCACTGAGGGACCGGAGGGTCCGAGGGAGAGATCCGAGTGTGGATAAGTCGGGGGACGCGGAACCGCCGGTCCGACTTCCTGCGGGAGTCGTTCAAGTCTGCGGGGATCCGCAAGACAAGTCCGTTGATGCGGTTGGTCTGTTGGACCTTGATTCGGCTTTGGAGGAGCCGAGTGGGGTCTCTACCCCACAACCTCACGGGTTTGGACCGACCGGACATATTGGGACGGCCGGGGAAACTGGCCCTTTGTCAGCCCGCTCACGGCGGATGAGTGCCAGACTGAAAGGGAAAATATTCATTGGACAAAGGACACGGCACAGGCAATGTTTGACCGTTGGTCGGAGGAGTTAAACTTGTAATTTGATTTTTTGTATCCCTTGGTTAGACATTTTATTTCACACGGATTCCAAGCACTTTGGATTGCGGGAATTCAAGGTATGGTGACTTGGTATTTCCTTATCCCTGTCCCAATCCCTTCCCCATTCCTGTTCCTGCCCCATTCCCTGTCCTAACCCCATTTCCTATCCTAACCCCGTTCCCTATTCCTACCCCCACCTGCTTCCCTTACCCTAATCTTAACCCCTTCCCTGTCCTAACCCCAACCCCAACCCATGTCCTAACCCTAATCCTTTTCCCTTACCCTAACCCTAACCATTCCCTTGTTCCTAATCCTAACCCTATCCCCTATCCTGTTTCCTTACCCTAACCCTAACCACTTCCCACTCCTAGCCCTAACCCTAACCTATCGTCCTAACCCCTGTCCTATATCCTAACCCTAATCCCCTTCCCTATTCCTATTCCTATTCCTGACCCTAGTCCCATCCCCTTCCCCTTTCCCCCATCCCCCACTATTTTGTTGAATACTTGGTGAAAAATATGTAAATTACTAAAAAAATTAAAAATTAAAAAAATTAAAAATTAAAAAATTAAAAATACAAAAAACCAAATGAATAAATACATAAATACTTCATGGATGTATAAATATTAAGTTTAAAACCTTTTTATAAATAGTAATTTTATTTTCTGTATATACACACCATTTAGTTCATGTTAGTTCATATGGTGTTGTTTTAATTCATTGGAAGGGTTAAAAAAACGTTTAAATTTATTTTTACTGTGGGGTTTTCTTTTTCTTTTTCTTTTTCTTTTTGTTGGAATTTCAGAAGCCGTTGGGGCGGAGCCAGAGCTTATTTAAGGGGTGAGCCTGCAGGTCAGGCTCATTTTTTTGCTGCCCTTCGACGATGACAGTCGCTTTTTCTGTAGCGGGCTTATTTTAGTTTTGGGTGTGCCCAGGCCTGAAGAAGACCACAATTGGTCGAAACGTCGCCACAGTGGCACACGCTTAGTCTTTTTTGACCCCTTTTCAGGGAATTTTTAGTTTTTTGAACCCTTTTCCGGGCATTTTTCGTTTTTAAGAGTTTTATTCTCCTTTTTGATTTTTATTTTCTCTTTTTCTAAAAAATAAAAAATTAAAAAAAAGTAAAAAACACAAAAAAATAACAAAAAAATATTGAAAAAAATTTACTTAAGCCCTCCATCATGTCTGATGAGGGGTGGCAGCAGGTCCGCTATGGGAGGAGGGGTCGCTCCCGTATGCGGCCCGACACTTATCGACCCCAATCTCGAGACCAGGACTGGTTTTTAGGGGACCGGGGAGGGAGGGGCCCAGGAGGGAAGGACCGTGCATTCCTTGGTCCCCCCCAGGGGGGACGGGGCCATTACCATTATCCTAACCAGCCTGTGCCTCCCTTCGAAAGGGTTCCTTCCTTCCCGTGTCGCCTTCTTCCCATGCCGCCAAGGGATTGGGTGCCACAACAGTCCTATGCGGAGGTGGTTCGCCATGCCAACCCCGGATGGGGGGGCAGTGCCGGTGATGATGATTTTTTCCGGCGACCTTGGTTTAGGCAGCAGGGGAAGCTTCCTCAGCCGAGGAGTCAGCAGAAAGACACGTCGGTGGACCCCAAATTTGGGGCATTGGTGCGACGATTGAAAAAGGTTATTAAGCTTGTGCACCATTTACGGAATGTGAATGGAGAGAGGTCTCCACCCCAAATGATCTCCCGAATGGTGGACATGTTGGCTGGTGTTATTAAGCCAGCAGCCCCAAACGCCAAGACGGCTGACATGATCCTTGGTAATGCCAAAAACTGGGGCGATGCCACCATGTTGATTCTTCAGGATCATTATGAAACGGCCTTGCAGGAGGCGTTGGGGGGCTTGGTTTTGGATACAGATGTGGACTGGAAGGTGGCCTTTGACGTTGCAACACGGTGGACTCGGCGTAACTTGCCACGGTTGCCTCAGGACGTGGTGGAGCATGCTGAAGCCTTGGTGGCAGCTGCCATGGGTCCGGATGGTAGCCCTCAGACGGGTGGGACAACTGGGTCAACCACTACGGAACCACAACAGGGTGACGGACCCGTAGAGAGGAACGCACCCACACGGGGTATATTGACAAGCAGGAACACACAGGGGGATCCTTCCCGGGTGGCCTTTGAGGAGGAGGTGATTGCAACACACCAACAATCCACTCGTACAGATGGGGAACAGGGGGAACAAGGGGCAATGCGGTGGCAGGAGGACAGTCCGACTGAAGTCAACTCTTGGGACGAGATTGGGACGGAGTCCTCACCGCTTGGAGGCGCCCCCCCTCGGCCACTGAGGGACCGGAGGGTCCGAGGGAGAGATCCGAGTGTGGATAAGTCGGGGGACGCGGAACCGCCGGTCCGACTTCCTGCGGGAGTCGTTCAAGTCTGCGGGGATCCGCAAGACAAGTCCGTTGATGCGGTTGGTCTGTTGGACCTTGATTCGGCTTTGGAGGAGCCGAGTGGGGTCTCTACCCCACAACCTCACGGGTTTGGACCGACCGGACATATTGGGACGGCCGGGGAAACTGGCCCTTTGTCAGCCCGCTCACGGCGGATGAGTGCCAGACTGAAAGGGAAAATATTCATTGGACAAAGGACACGGCACAGGCAATGTTTGACCGTTGGTCGGAGGAGTTAAACTTGTAATTTGATTTTTTGTATCCCTTGGTTAGACATTTTATTTCACACGGATTCCAAGCACTTTGGATTGCGGGAATTCAAGGTATGGTGACTTGGTATTTCCTTATCCCTGTCCCAATCCCTTCCCCATTCCTGTTCCTGCCCCATTCCCTGTCCTAACCCCATTTCCTATCCTAACCCCGTTCCCTATTCCTACCCCCACCTGCTTCCCTTACCCTAATCTTAACCCCTTCCCTGTCCTAACCCCAACCCCAACCCATGTCCTAACCCTAATCCTTTTCCCTTACCCTAACCCTAACCATTCCCTTGTTCCTAATCCTAACCCTATCCCCTATCCTGTTTCCTTACCCTAACCCTAACCACTTCCCACTCCTAGCCCTAACCCTAACCTATCGTCCTAACCCCTGTCCTATATCCTAACCCTAATCCCCTTCCCTATTCCTATTCCTATTCCTGACCCTAGTCCCATCCCCTTCCCCTTTCCCCCATCCCCCACTATTTTGTTGAATACTTGGTGAAAAATATGTAAATTACTAAAAAAATTAAAAATTAAAAAAATTAAAAATTAAAAAATTAAAAATACAAAAAACCAAATGAATAAATACATAAATACTTCATGGATGTATAAATATTAAGTTTAAAACCTTTTTATAAATAGTAATTTTATTTTCTGTATATACACACCATTTAGTTCATGTTAGTTCATATGGTGTTGTTTTAATTCATTGGAAGGGTTAAAAAAACGTTTAAATTTATTTTTACTGTGGGGTTTTCTTTTTCTTTTTCTTTTTCTTTTTGTTGGAATTTCAGAAGCCGTTGGGGCGGAGCCAGAGCTTATTTAAGGGGTGAGCCTGCAGGTCAGGCTCATTTTTTTGCTGCCCTTCGACGATGACAGTCGCTTTTTCTGTAGCGGGCTTATTTTAGTTTTGGGTGTGCCCAGGCCTGAAGAAGACCACAATTGGTCGAAACGTCGCCACAGTGGCACACGCTTAGTCTTTTTTGACCCCTTTTCAGGGAATTTTTAGTTTTTTGAACCCTTTTCCGGGCATTTTTCGTTTTTAAGAGTTTTATTCTCCTTTTTGATTTTTATTTTCTCTTTTTCTAAAAAATAAAAAATTAAAAAAAAGTAAAAAACACAAAAAAATAACAAAAAAATATTGAAAAAAATTTACTTAAGCCCTCCATCATGTCTGATGAGGGGTGGCAGCAGGTCCGCTATGGGAGGAGGGGTCGCTCCCGTATGCGGCCCGACACTTATCGACCCCAATCTCGAGACCAGGACTGGTTTTTAGGGGACCGGGGAGGGAGGGGCCCAGGAGGGAAGGACCGTGCATTCCTTGGTCCCCCCCAGGGGGGACGGGGCCATTACCATTATCCTAACCAGCCTGTGCCTCCCTTCGAAAGGGTTCCTTCCTTCCCGTGTCGCCTTCTTCCCATGCCGCCAAGGGATTGGGTGCCACAACAGTCCTATGCGGAGGTGGTTCGCCATGCCAACCCCGGATGGGGGGGCAGTGCCGGTGATGATGATTTTTTCCGGCGACCTTGGTTTAGGCAGCAGGGGAAGCTTCCTCAGCCGAGGAGTCAGCAGAAAGACACGTCGGTGGACCCCAAATTTGGGGCATTGGTGCGACGATTGAAAAAGGTTATTAAGCTTGTGCACCATTTACGGAATGTGAATGGAGAGAGGTCTCCACCCCAAATGATCTCCCGAATGGTGGACATGTTGGCTGGTGTTATTAAGCCAGCAGCCCCAAACGCCAAGACGGCTGACATGATCCTTGGTAATGCCAAAAACTGGGGCGATGCCACCATGTTGATTCTTCAGGATCATTATGAAACGGCCTTGCAGGAGGCGTTGGGGGGCTTGGTTTTGGATACAGATGTGGACTGGAAGGTGGCCTTTGACGTTGCAACACGGTGGACTCGGCGTAACTTGCCACGGTTGCCTCAGGACGTGGTGGAGCATGCTGAAGCCTTGGTGGCAGCTGCCATGGGTCCGGATGGTAGCCCTCAGACGGGTGGGACAACTGGGTCAACCACTACGGAACCACAACAGGGTGACGGACCCGTAGAGAGGAACGCACCCACACGGGGTATATTGACAAGCAGGAACACACAGGGGGATCCTTCCCGGGTGGCCTTTGAGGAGGAGGTGATTGCAACACACCAACAATCCACTCGTACAGATGGGGAACAGGGGGAACAAGGGGCAATGCGGTGGCAGGAGGACAGTCCGACTGAAGTCAACTCTTGGGACGAGATTGGGACGGAGTCCTCACCGCTTGGAGGCGCCCCCCCTCGGCCACTGAGGGACCGGAGGGTCCGAGGGAGAGATCCGAGTGTGGATAAGTCGGGGGACGCGGAACCGCCGGTCCGACTTCCTGCGGGAGTCGTTCAAGTCTGCGGGGATCCGCATGACAAGTCCGTTGATGCGGTTGGTCTGTTGGACCTTGATTCGGCTTTGGAGGAGCCGAGTGGGGTCTCTACCCCACAACCTCACGGGTTTGGACCGACCGGACATATTGGGACGGCCGGGGAAACTGGCCCTTTGTCAGCCCGCTCACGGCGGATGAGTGCCAGACTGAAAGGGAAAATATTCATTGGACAAAGGACACGGCACAGGCAATGTTTGACCGTTGGTCGGAGGAGTTAAACTTGTAATTTGATTTTTTGTATCCCTTGGTTAGACATTTTATTTCACACGGATTCCAAGCACTTTGGATTGCGGGAATTCAAGGTATGGTGACTTGGTATTTCCTTATCCCTGTCCCAATCCCTTCCCCATTCCTGTTCCTGCCCCATTCCCTGTCCTAACCCCATTTCCTATCCTAACCCCGTTCCCTATTCCTACCCCCACCTGCTTCCCTTACCCTAATCTTAACCCCTTCCCTGTCCTAACCCCAACCCCAACCCATGTCCTAACCCTAATCCTTTTCCCTTACCCTAACCCTAACCATTCCCTTGTTCCTAATCCTAACCCTATCCCCTATCCTGTTTCCTTACCCTAACCCTAACCACTTCCCACTCCTAGCCCTAACCCTAACCTATCGTCCTAACCCCTGTCCTATATCCTAACCCTAATCCCCTTCCCTATTCCTATTCCTATTCCTGACCCTAGTCCCATCCCCTTCCCCTTTCCCCCATCCCCCACTATTTTGTTGAATACTTGGTGAAAAATATGTAAATTACTAAAAAAATTAAAAATTAAAAAAATTAAAAATTAAAAAATTAAAAATACAAAAAACCAAATGAATAAATACATAAATACTTCATGGATGTATAAATATTAAGTTTAAAACCTTTTTATAAATAGTAATTTTATTTTCTGTATATACACACCATTTAGTTCATGTTAGTTCATATGGTGTTGTTTTAATTCATTGGAAGGGTTAAAAAAACGTTTAAATTTATTTTTACTGTGGGGTTTTCTTTTTCTTTTTCTTTTTCTTTTTGTTGGAATTTCAGAAGCCGTTGGGGCGGAGCCAGAGCTTATTTAAGGGGTGAGCCTGCAGGTCAGGCTCATTTTTTTGCTGCCCTTCGACGATGACAGTCGCTTTTTCTGTAGCGGGCTTATTTTAGTTTTGGGTGTGCCCAGGCCTGAAGAAGACCACAATTGGTCGAAACGTCGCCACAGTGGCACACGCTTAGTCTTTTTTGACCCCTTTTCAGGGAATTTTTAGTTTTTTGAACCCTTTTCCGGGCATTTTTCGTTTTTAAGAGTTTTATTCTCCTTTTTGATTTTTATTTTCTCTTTTTCTAAAAAATAAAAAATTAAAAAAAAGTAAAAAACACAAAAAAATAACAAAAAAATATTGAAAAAAATTTACTTAAGCCCTCCATCATGTCTGATGAGGGGTGGCAGCAGGTCCGCTATGGGAGGAGGGGTCGCTCCCGTATGCGGCCCGACACTTATCGACCCCAATCTCGAGACCAGGACTGGTTTTTAGGGGACCGGGGAGGGAGGGGCCCAGGAGGGAAGGACCGTGCATTCCTTGGTCCCCCCCAGGGGGGACGGGGCCATTACCATTATCCTAACTCACAAGTTCCTGGCTCTCACGGCTCCTCTGAAGAGGGTTAGTCCAAGAAGGAGGGGCATCGCGAGGGGCGTCGAGGGACGGGGGACTGTGCCTCACTGCCCTCGCCTTCTTCTAGAAAGCCGTCTTCAACCGAGTCGAGAGAGCCGGGAACTTGTGAGGTGTGCATGTCCTGGTGGGACAAAAAACAAACAAACAAACAAACAAACAAACAAACAAACAAACATACATACATACATACATACATACATACATCCTACTATTAAAAAAGTAATAAAGTTAGGGTCCCTTTACAATGTCAGAAGGAGGGAGGCACTAAGGCACCGCCTTCCGCCCCTCGACGCCCTCGCGGTGCCACCTCCTTCTGACAGGAACTTCCTACAGACCAGGTATGAATGATGCCTGACTGGACATACAAAACTCACAAGTTCCTGGCTCTCACGGCTCCTCTGAAGAGGGTTAGTCCAAGAAGGAGGGGCATCGCGAGGGGCGTCGAGGGACGGGGGACTGTGCCTCACTGCCCTCGCCTTCTTCTAGAAAGCCGTCTTCAACCGAGTCGAGAGAGCCGGGAACTTGTGAGGTGTGCATGTCCTGGTGGGACAAAAAACAAACAAACAAACAAACAAACAAACAAACAAACAAACAAACAAACAAACAAACAAACATACATACATACATACATACATACATCCTACTATTAAAAAAGTAATAAAGTTAGGGTCCCTTTACAATGTCAGAAGGAGGGAGGCACTAAGGCACCGCCTTCCGCCCCTCGACGCCCTCGCGGTGCCACCTCCTTCTGACAGGAACTTCCTACAGACCAGGTATGAATGATGCCTGACTGGACATACAAAACTCACAAGTTCCTGGCTCTCACGGCTCCTCTGAAGAGGGTTAGTCCAAGAAGGAGGGGCATCACGAGGGGCGTCGAGGGACGGGGGACTGTGCCTCACTGCCCTCGCCTTCTTCTAGAAAGCCGTCTTCAACCGAGTCGAGAGAGCCGGGAACTTGTGAGGTGTGCATGTCCTGGTGGGACAAAAAACAAACAAACAAACAAACAAACAAACAAACAAACAAACAAACAAACATACATACATACATACATACATACATACATACATACATACATACATACATACATCCTACTATTAAAAAAGTAATAAAGTTAGGGTCCCTTTACAATGTCAGAAGGAGGGAGGCACTAAGGCACCGCCTTCCGCCCCTCGACGCCCTCGCGGTGCCACCTCCTTCTGACAGGAACTTCCTACAGACCAGGTATGAATGATGCCTGACTGGACATACAAAACTCACAAGTTCCTGGCT
Source organism: Astatotilapia calliptera (assembly GCF_964374335.1). Taxonomy (NCBI): domain Eukaryota; kingdom Metazoa; phylum Chordata; class Actinopteri; order Cichliformes; family Cichlidae; genus Astatotilapia; species Astatotilapia calliptera. The sequence continues at coordinate 19,895 of NC_137431.1, forward strand.
CTCACGGCTCCTCTGAAGAGGGTTAGTCCAAGAAGGAGGGGCATCGCGAGGGGCGTCGAGGGACGGGGGACTGTGCCTCACTGCCCTCGCCTTCTTCTAGAAAGCCGTCTTCAACCGAGTCGAGAGAGCCGGGAACTTGTGAGGTGTGCATGTCCTGGTGGGACAAAAAACAAACAAACAAACAAACAAACAAACAAACAAACAAACAAACAAACATACATACATACATACATACATACATACATACATACATACATCCTACTATTAAAAAAGTAATAAAGTTAGGGTCCCTTTACAATGTCAGAAGGAGGGAGGCACTAAGGCACCGCCTTCCGCCCCTCGACGCCCTCGCGGTGCCACCTCCTTCTGACAGGAACTTCCTACAGACCAGGTATGAATGATGCCTGACTGGACATACAAAACTCACAAGTTCCTGGCTCTCACGGCTCCTCTGAAGAGGGTTAGTCCAAGAAGGAGGGGCATCGCGAGGGGCGTCGAGGGACGGGGGACTGTGCCTCACTGCCCTCGCCTTCTTCTAGAAAGCCGTCTTCAACCGAGTCGAGAGAGCCGGGAACTTGTGAGGTGTGCATGTCCTGGTGGGACAAAAAACAAACAAACAAACAAACAAACAAACAAACAAACAAACAAACAAACAAACAAACAAACAAACAAACATACATACATCCTACTATTAAAAAAGTAATAAAGTTAGGGTCCCTTTACAATGTCAGAAGGAGGGAGGCACTAAGGCACCGCCTTCCGCCCCTCGACGCCCTCGTGGTGCCACCTCCTTCTGACAGGAACTTCCTACAGACCAGGTATGAATGATGCCTGACTGGACATACAAAACTCACAAGTTCCTGGCTCTCACGGCTCCTCTGAAGAGGGTTAGTCCAAGAAGGAGGGGCATCGCGAGGGGCGTCGAGGGACGGGGGACTGTGCCTCACTGCCCTCGCCTTCTTCTAGAAAGCCGTCTTCAACCGAGTCAAGAGAGCCGGGAACTTGTGAGGTGTGCATGTCCTGGTGGGACAAAAAACAAACAAACAAACAAACAAACAAACAAACAAACAAACAAACAAACAAACAAACATACATACATACATACATACATACATACATACATACATCCTACTATTAAAAAAGTAATAAAGTTAGGGTCCCTTTACAATGTCAGAAGGAGGGAGGCACTAAGGCACCGCCTTCCGCCCCTCGACGCCCTCGCGGTGCCACCTCCTTCTGACAGGAACTTCCTACAGACCAGGTATGAATGATGCCTGACTGGACATACAAAACTCACAAGTTCCTGGCTCTCACGGCTCCTCTGAAGAGGGTTAGTCCAAGAAGGAGGGGCATCACGAGGGGCGTCGAGGTACGGGGGGACTGTGCCTCACTGCCCTCGCCTTCTTCTAGAAAGCCGTCTTCAACCGAGTCGAGAGAGCCGGGAACTTGTGAGGTGTGCATGTCCTGGTGGGACAAAAAACAAACAAACAAACAAACAAACAAACAAACAAACAAACAAACATACATACATACATACATACATACATACATACATACATCCTACTATTAAAAAAGTAATAAAGTTAGGGTCCCTTTACAATGTCAGAAGGAGGGAGGCACTAAGGCACCGCCTTCCGCCCCTCGACGCCCTCGCGGTGCCACCTCCTTCTGACAGGAACTTCCTACAGACCAGGTATGAATGATGCCTGACTGGACATACAAAACTCACAAGTTCCTGGCTCTCACGGCTCCTCTGAAGAGGGTTAGTCCAAGAAGGAGGGGCATCGCGAGGGGCGTCGAGGGACGGGGGACTGTGCCTCACTGCCCTCGCCTTCTTCTAGAAAGCCGTCTTCAACCGAGTCGAGAGAGCCGGGAACTTGTGAGGTGTGCATGTCCTGGTGGGACAAAAAACAAACAAACAAACAAACAAACAAACAAACAAACAAACAAACAAACATACATACATACATACATACATACATACATACATACATACATCCTACTATTAAAAAAGTAATAAAGTTAGGGTCCCTTTACAATGTCAGAAGGAGGGAGGCACTAAGGCACCGCCTTCCGCCCCTCGACGCCCTCGCGGTGCCACCTCCTTCTGACAGGAACTTCCTACAGACCAGGTATGAATGATGCCTGACTGGACATACAAAACTCACAAGTTCCTGGCTCTCACGGCTCCTCTGAAGAGGGTTAGTCCAAGAAGGAGGGGCATCGCGAGGGGCGTCGAGGGACGGGGGACTGTGCCTCACTGCCCTCGCCTTCTTCTAGAAAGCCGTCTTCAACCGAGTCGAGAGAGCCGGGAACTTGTGAGGTGTGCATGTCCTGGTGGGACAAAAAACAAACAAACAAACAAACAAACAAACAAACAAACAAACAAACAAACAAACAAACATACATACATACATACATACATACATACATACATACATACATACATACATCCTACTATTAAAAAAGTAATAAAGTTAGGGTCCCTTTACAATGTCAGAAGGAGGGAGGCACTAAGGCACCGCCTTCCGCCCCTCGACGCCCTCGCGGTGCCACCTCCTTCTGACAGGAACTTCCTACAGACCAGGTATGAATGATGCCTGACTGGACATACAAAACTCACAAGTTCCTGGCTCTCACGGCTCCTCTGAAGAGGGTTAGTCCAAGAAGGAGGGGCATCACGAGGGGCGTCGAGGTACGGGGGGACTGTGCCTCACTGCCCTCGCCTTCTTCTAGAAAGCCGTCTTCAACCGAGTCGAGAGAGCCGGGAACTTGTGAGGTGTGCATGTCCTGGTGGGACAAAAAACAAACAAACAAACAAACAAACAAACAAACAAACAAACAAACATACATACATACATACATACATACATACATACATACATCCTACTATTAAAAAAGTAATAAAGTTAGGGTCCCTTTACAATGTCAGAAGGAGGGAGGCACTAAGGCACCGCCTTCCGCCCCTCGACGCCCTCGCGGTGCCACCTCCTTCTGACAGGAACTTCCTACAGACCAGGTATGAATGATGCCTGACTGGACATACAAAACTCACAAGTTCCTGGCTCTCACGGCTCCTCTGAAGAGGGTTAGTCCAAGAAGGAGGGGCATCGCGAGGGGCGTCGAGGGACGGGGGACTGTGCCTCACTGCCCTCGCCTTCTTCTAGAAAGCCGTCTTCAACCGAGTCGAGAGAGCCGGGAACTTGTGAGGTGTGCATGTCCTGGTGGGACAAAAAACAAACAAACAAACAAACAAACAAACAAACAAACAAACAAACATACATACATACATACATACATACATACATACATACATACATCCTACTATTAAAAAAGTAATAAAGTTAGGGTCCCTTTACAATGTCAGAAGGAGGGAGGCACTAAGGCACCGCCTTCCGCCCCTCGACGCCCTCGCGGTGCCACCTCCTTCTGACAGGAACTTCCTACAGACCAGGTATGAATGATGCCTGACTGGACATACAAAACTCACAAGTTCCTGGCTCTCACGGCTCCTCTGAAGAGGGTTAGTCCAAGAAGGAGGGGCATCGCGAGGGGCGTCGAGGGACGGGGGACTGTGCCTCACTGCCCTCGCCTTCTTCTAGAAAGCCGTCTTCAACCGAGTCGAGAGAGCCGGGAACTTGTGAGGTGTGCATGTCCTGGTGGGACAAAAAACAAACAAACAAACAAACAAACAAACAAACAAACAAACAAACATACATACATACATACATACATACATACATACATACATACATCCTACTATTAAAAAAGTAATAAAGTTAGGGTCCCTTTACAATGTCAGAAGGAGGGAGGCACTAAGGCACCGCCTTCCGCCCCTCGACGCCCTCGCGGTGCCACCTCCTTCTGACAGGAACTTCCTACAGACCAGGTATGAATGATGCCTGACTGGACATACAAAACTCACAAGTTCCTGGCTCTCACGGCTCCTCTGAAGAGGGTTAGTCCAAGAAGGAGGGGCATCGCGAGGGGCGTCGAGGGACGGGGGACTGTGCCTCACTGCCCTCGCCTTCTTCTAGAAAGCCGTCTTCAACCGAGTCGAGAGAGCCGGGAACTTGTGAGGTGTGCATGTCCTGGTGGGACAAAAAACAAACAAACAAACAAACAAACAAACAAACAAACAAACATACATACATACATACATACATACATACATCCTACTATTAAAAAAGTAATAAAGTTAGGGTCCCTTTACAATGTCAGAAGGAGGGAGGCACTAAGGCACCGCCTTCCGCCCCTCGACGCCCTCGCGGTGCCACCTCCTTCTGACAGGAACTTCCTACAGACCAGGTATGAATGATGCCTGACTGGACATACAAAACTCACAAGTTCCTGGCTCTCACGGCTCCTCTGAAGAGGGTTAGTCCAAGAAGGAGGGGCATCGCGAGGGGCGTCGAGGGACGGGGGACTGTGCCTCACTGCCCTCGCCTTCTTCTAGAAAGCCGTCTTCAACCGAGTCGAGAGAGCCGGGAACTTGTGAGGTGTGCATGTCCTGGTGGGACAAAAAACAAACAAACAAACAAACAAACAAACAAACAAACAAACAAACAAACAAACAAACAAACAAACAAACAAACATACATACATACATACATACATACATCCTACTATTAAAAAAGTAATAAAGTTAGGGTCCCTTTACAATGTCAGAAGGAGGGAGGCACTAAGGCACCGCCTTCCGCCCCTCGACGCCCTCGCGGTGCCACCTCCTTCTGACAGGAACTTCCTACAGACCAGGTATGAATGATGCCTGACTGGACATACAAAACTCACAAGTTCCTGGCTCTCACGGCTCCTCTGAAGAGGGTTAGTCCAAGAAGGAGGGGCATCACGAGGGGCGTCGAGGGACGGGGGACTGTGCCTCACTGCCCTCGCCTTCTTCTAGAAAGCCGTCTTCAACCGAGTCGAGAGAGCCGGGAACTTGTGAGGTGTGCATGTCCTGGTGGGACAAAAAACAAACAAACAAACAAACAAACAAACAAACAAACAAACAAACAAACAAACAAACATACATACATACATACATACATACATACATACATACATACATCCTACTATTAAAAAAGTAATAAAGTTAGGGTCCCTTTACAATGTCAGAAGGAGGGAGGCACTAAGGCACCGCCTTCCGCCCCTCGACGCCCTCGCGGTGCCACCTCCTTCTGACAGGAACTTCCTACAGACCAGGTATGAATGATGCCTGACTGGACATACAAAACTCACAAGTTCCTGGCTCTCACGGCTCCTCTGAAGAGGGTTAGTCCAAGAAGGAGGGGCATCGCGAGGGGCGTCGAGGGACGGGGGACTGTGCCTCACTGCCCTCGCCTTCTTCTAGAAAGCCGTCTTCAACCGAGTCGAGAGAGCCGGGAACTTGTGAGGTGTGCATGTCCTGGTGGGACAAAAAACAAACAAACAAACAAACAAACAAACAAACAAACAAACAAACAAACATACATACATACATACATACATACATACATACATACATACATACATCCTACTATTAAAAAAGTAATAAAGTTAGGGTCCCTTTACAATGTCAGAAGGAGGGAGGCACTAAGGCACCGCCTTCCGCCCCTCGACGCCCTCGCGGTGCCACCTCCTTCTGACAGGAACTTCCTACAGACCAGGTATGAATGATGCCTGACTGGACATACAAAACTCACAAGTTCCTGGCTCTCACGGCTCCTCTGAAGAGGGTTAGTCCAAGAAGGAGGGGCATCGCGAGGGGCGTCGAGGGACGGGGGACTGTGCCTCACTGCCCTCGCCTTCTTCTAGAAAGCCGTCTTCAACCGAGTCGAGAGAGCCGGGAACTTGTGAGGTGTGCATGTCCTGGTGGGACAAAAAACAAACAAACAAACAAACAAACAAACAAACAAACAAACAAACAAACAAACAAACAAACAAACAAACATACATACATCCTACTATTAAAAAAGTAATAAAGTTAGGGTCCCTTTACAATGTCAGAAGGAGGGAGGCACTAAGGCACCGCCTTCCGCCCCTCGACGCCCTCGCGGTGCCACCTCCTTCTGACAGGAACTTCCTACAGACCAGGTATGAATGATGCCTGACTGGACATACAAAACTCACAAGTTCCTGGCTCTCACGGCTCCTCTGAAGAGGGTTAGTCCAAGAAGGAGGGGCATCGCGAGGGGCGTCGAGGGACGGGGGACTGTGCCTCACTGCCCTCGCCTTCTTCTAGAAAGCCGTCTTCAACCGAGTCAAGAGAGCCGGGAACTTGTGAGGTGTGCATGTCCTGGTGGGACAAAAAACAAACAAACAAACAAACAAACAAACAAACAAACAAACAAACATACATACATACATACATACATACATACATACATACATCCTACTATTAAAAAAGTAATAAAGTTAGGGTCCCTTTACAATGTCAGAAGGAGGGAGGCACTAAGGCACCGCCTTCCGCCCCTCGACGCCCTCGCGGTGCCACCTCCTTCTGACAGGAACTTCCTACAGACCAGGTATGAATGATGCCTGACTGGACATACAAAACTCACAAGTTCCTGGCTCTCACGGCTCCTCTGAAGAGGGTTAGTCCAAGAAGGAGGGGCATCACGAGGGGCGTCGAGGTACGGGGGGACTGTGCCTCACTGCCCTCGCCTTCTTCTAGAAAGCCGTCTTCAACCGAGTCGAGAGAGCCGGGAACTTGTGAGGTGTGCATGTCCTGGTGGGACAAAAAACAAACAAACAAACAAACAAACAAACAAACAAACAAACAAACATACATACATACATACATACATACATACATACATACATCCTACTATTAAAAAAGTAATAAAGTTAGGGTCCCTTTACAATGTCAGAAGGAGGGAGGCACTAAGGCACCGCCTTCCGCCCCTCGACGCCCTCGCGGTGCCACCTCCTTCTGACAGGAACTTCCTACAGACCAGGTATGAATGATGCCTGACTGGACATACAAAACTCACAAGTTCCTGGCTCTCACGGCTCCTCTGAAGAGGGTTAGTCCAAGAAGGAGGGGCATCGCGAGGGGCGTCGAGGGACGGGGGACTGTGCCTCACTGCCCTCGCCTTCTTCTAGAAAGCCGTCTTCAACCGAGTCGAGAGAGCCGGGAACTTGTGAGGTGTGCATGTCCTGGTGGGACAAAAAACAAACAAACAAACAAACAAACAAACAAACAAACAAACAAACATACATACATACATACATACATACATACATACATACATACATCCTACTATTAAAAAAGTAATAAAGTTAGGGTCCCTTTACAATGTCAGAAGGAGGGAGGCACTAAGGCACCGCCTTCCGCCCCTCGACGCCCTCGCGGTGCCACCTCCTTCTGACAGGAACTTCCTACAGACCAGGTATGAATGATGCCTGACTGGACATACAAAACTCACAAGTTCCTGGCTCTCACGGCTCCTCTGAAGAGGGTTAGTCCAAGAAGGAGGGGCATCGCGAGGGGCGTCGAGGGACGGGGGACTGTGCCTCACTGCCCTCGCCTTCTTCTAGAAAGCCGTCTTCAACCGAGTCGAGAGAGCCGGGAACTTGTGAGGTGTGCATGTCCTGGTGGGACAAAAAACAAACAAACAAACAAACAAACAAACAAACAAACAAACAAACAAACAAACATACATACATACATACATACATACATACATACATACATACATCCTACTATTAAAAAAGTAATAAAGTTAGGGTCCCTTTACAATGTCAGAAGGAGGGAGGCACTAAGGCACCGCCTTCCGCCCCTCGACGCCCTCGCGGTGCCACCTCCTTCTGACAGGAACTTCCTACAGACCAGGTATGAATGATGCCTGACTGGACATACAAAACTCACAAGTTCCTGGCTCTCACGGCTCCTCTGAAGAGGGTTAGTCCAAGAAGGAGGGGCATCGCGAGGGGCGTCGAGGGACGGGGGACTGTGCCTCACTGCCCTCGCCTTCTTCTAGAAAGCCGTCTTCAACCGAGTCGAGAGAGCCGGGAACTTGTGAGGTGTGCATGTCCTGGTGGGACAAAAAACAAACAAACAAACAAACAAACAAACAAACAAACAAACAAACAAACAAACGAACAAACAAACAAACATACATACATACATACATCCTACTATTAAAAAAGTAATAAAGTTAGGGTCCCTTTACAATGTCAGAAGGAGGGAGGCACTAAGGCACCGCCTTCCGCCCCTCGACGCCCTCGCGGTGCCACCTCCTTCTGACAGGAACTTCCTACAGACCAGGTATGAATGATGCCTGACTGGACATACAAAACTCACAAGTTCCTGGCTCTCACGGCTCCTCTGAAGAGGGTTAGTCCAAGAAGGAGGGGCATCGCGAGGGGCGTCGAGGGACGGGGGACTGTGCCTCACTGCCCTCGCCTTCTTCTAGAAAGCCGTCTTCAACCGAGTCGAGAGAGCCGGGAACTTGTGAGGTGTGCATGTCCTGGTGGGACAAAAAACAAACAAACAAACAGACAAACAAACAAACAAACAAACAAACATACATACATACATACATACATACATACATACATACATCCTACTATTAAAAAAGTAATAAAGTTAGGGTCCCTTTACAATGTCAGAAGGAGGGAGGCACTAAGGCACCGCCTTCCGCCCCTCGACGCCCTCGCGGTGCCACCTCCTTCTGACAGGAACTTCCTACAGACCAGGTATGAATGATGCCTGACTGGACATACAAAACTCACAAGTTCCTGGCTCTCACGGCTCCTCTGAAGAGGGTTAGTCCAAGAAGGAGGGGCATCGCGAGGGGCGTCGAGGGACGGGGGACTGTGCCTCACTGCCCTCGCCTTCTTCTAGAAAGCCGTCTTCAACCGAGTCAAGAGAGCCGGGAACTTGTGAGGTGTGCATGTCCTGGTGGGACAAAAAACAAACAAACAAACAAACAAACAAACAAACAAACAAACAAACAAACAAACAAACATACATACATACATACATACATACATACATCCTACTATTAAAAAAGTAATAAAGTTAGGGTCCCTTTACAATGTCAGAAGGAGGGAGGCACTAAGGCACCGCCTTCCGCCCCTCGACGCCCTCGCGGTGCCACCTCCTTCTGACAGGAACTTCCTACAGACCAGGTATGAATGATGCCTGACTGGACATACAAAACTCACAAGTTCCTGGCTCTCACGGCTCCTCTGAAGAGGGTTAGTCCAAGAAGGAGGGGCATCACGAGGGGCGTCGAGGTACGGGGGGACTGTGCCTCACTGCCCTCGCCTTCTTCTAGAAAGCCGTCTTCAACCGAGTCGAGAGAGCCGGGAACTTGTGAGGTGTGCATGTCCTGGTGGGACAAAAAACAAACAAACAAACAAACAAACAAACAAACAAACAAACAAACATACATACATACATACATACATACATACATACATACATCCTACTATTAAAAAAGTAATAAAGTTAGGGTCCCTTTACAATGTCAGAAGGAGGGAGGCACTAAGGCACCGCCTTCCGCCCCTCGACGCCCTCGCGGTGCCACCTCCTTCTGACAGGAACTTCCTACAGACCAGGTATGAATGATGCCTGACTGGACATACAAAACTCACAAGTTCCTGGCTCTCACGGCTCCTCTGAAGAGGGTTAGTCCAAGAAGGAGGGGCATCGCGAGGGGCGTCGAGGGACGGGGGACTGTGCCTCACTGCCCTCGCCTTCTTCTAGAAAGCCGTCTTCAACCGAGTCGAGAGAGCCGGGAACTTGTGAGGTGTGCATGTCCTGGTGGGACAAAAAACAAACAAACAAACAAACAAACAAACAAACAAACAAACAAACATACATACATACATACATACATACATACATACATACATACATCCTACTATTAAAAAAGTAATAAAGTTAGGGTCCCTTTACAATGTCAGAAGGAGGGAGGCACTAAGGCACCGCCTTCCGCCCCTCGACGCCCTCGCGGTGCCACCTCCTTCTGACAGGAACTTCCTACAGACCAGGTATGAATGATGCCTGACTGGACATACAAAACTCACAAGTTCCTGGCTCTCACGGCTCCTCTGAAGAGGGTTAGTCCAAGAAGGAGGGGCATCGCGAGGGGCGTCGAGGGACGGGGGACTGTGCCTCACTGCCCTCGCCTTCTTCTAGAAAGCCGTCTTCAACCGAGTCGAGAGAGCCGGGAACTTGTGAGGTGTGCATGTCCTGGTGGGACAAAAAACAAACAAACAAACAAACAAACAAACAAACAAACAAACAAACATACATACATACATACATACATACATACATACATACATCCTACTATTAAAAAAGTAATAAAGTTAGGGTCCCTTTACAATGTCAGAAGGAGGGAGGCACTAAGGCACCGCCTTCCGCCCCTCGACGCCCTCGCGGTGCCACCTCCTTCTGACAGGAACTTCCTACAGACCAGGTATGAATGATGCCTGACTGGACATACAAAACTCACAAGTTCCTGGCTCTCACGGCTCCTCTGAAGAGGGTTAGTCCAAGAAGGAGGGGCATCGCGAGGGGCGTCGAGGGACGGGGGACTGTGCCTCACTGCCCTCGCCTTCTTCTAGAAAGCCGTCTTCAACCGAGTCGAGAGAGCCGGGAACTTGTGAGGTGTGCATGTCCTGGTGGGACAAAAAACAAACAAACAAACAAACAAACAAACAAACAAACAAACATACATACATACATACATACATACATACATCCTACTATTAAAAAAGTAATAAAGTTAGGGTCCCTTTACAATGTCAGAAGGAGGGAGGCACTAAGGCACCGCCTTCCGCCCCTCGACGCCCTCGCGGTGCCACCTCCTTCTGACAGGAACTTCCTACAGACCAGGTATGAATGATGCCTGACTGGACATACAAAACTCACAAGTTCCTGGCTCTCACGGCTCCTCTGAAGAGGGTTAGTCCAAGAAGGAGGGGCATCGCGAGGGGCGTCGAGGGACGGGGGACTGTGCCTCACTGCCCTCGCCTTCTTCTAGAAAGCCGTCTTCAACCGAGTCGAGAGAGCCGGGAACTTGTGAGGTGTGCATGTCCTGGTGGGACAAAAAACAAACAAACAAACAAACAAACAAACAAACAAACAAACAAACATACATACATACATACATACATACATCCTACTATTAAAAAAGTAATAAAGTTAGGGTCCCTTTACAATGTCAGAAGGAGGGAGGCACTAAGGCACCGCCTTCCGCCCCTCGACGCCCTCGCGGTGCCACCTCCTTCTGACAGGAACTTCCTACAGACCAGGTATGAATGATGCCTGACTGGACATACAAAACTCACAAGTTCCTGGCTCTCACGGCTCCTCTGAAGAGGGTTAGTCCAAGAAGGAGGGGCATCACGAGGGGCGTCGAGGGACGGGGGACTGTGCCTCACTGCCCTCGCCTTCTTCTAGAAAGCCGTCTTCAACCGAGTCGAGAGAGCCGGGAACTTGTGAGGTGTGCATGTCCTGGTGGGACAAAAAACAAACAAACAAACAAACAAACAAACAAACAAACATACATACATACATACATACATACATACATACATACATACATACATCCTACTATTAAAAAAGTAATAAAGTTAGGGTCCCTTTACAATGTCAGAAGGAGGGAGGCACTAAGGCACCGCCTTCCGCCCCTCGACGCCCTCGCGGTGCCACCTCCTTCTGACAGGAACTTCCTACAGACCAGGTATGAATGATGCCTGACTGGACATACAAAACTCACAAGTTCCTGGCTCTCACGGCTCCTCTGAAGAGGGTTAGTCCAAGAAGGAGGGGCATCGCGAGGGGCGTCGAGGGACGGGGGACTGTGCCTCACTGCCCTCGCCTTCTTCTAGAAAGCCGTCTTCAACCGAGTCGAGAGAGCCGGGAACTTGTGAGGTGTGCATGTCCTGGTGGGACAAAAAACAAACAAACAAACAAACAAACAAACAAACAAACAAACAAACAAACATACATACATACATACATACATACATACATACATACATACATCCTACTATTAAAAAAGTAATAAAGTTAGGGTCCCTTTACAATGTCAGAAGGAGGGAGGCACTAAGGCACCGCCTTCCGCCCCTCGACGCCCTCGCGGTGCCACCTCCTTCTGACAGGAACTTCCTACAGACCAGGTATGAATGATGCCTGACTGGACATACAAAACTCACAAGTTCCTGGCTCTCACGGCTCCTCTGAAGAGGGTTAGTCCAAGAAGGAGGGGCATCGCGAGGGGCGTCGAGGGACGGGGGACTGTGCCTCACTGCCCTCGCCTTCTTCTAGAAAGCCGTCTTCAACCGAGTCAAGAGAGCCGGGAACTTGTGAGGTGTGCATGTCCTGGTGGGACAAAAAACAAACAAACAAACAAACAAACAAACAAACAAACAAACAAACAAACAAACAAACAAACATACATACATACATACATACATACATACATACATACATACATACATCCTACTATTAAAAAAGTAATAAAGTTAGGGTCCCTTTACAATGTCAGAAGGAGGGAGGCACTAAGGCACCGCCTTCCGCCCCTCGACGCCCTCGCGGTGCCACCTCCTTCTGACAGGAACTTCCTACAGACCAGGTATGAATGATGCCTGACTGGACATACAAAACTCACAAGTTCCTGGCTCTCACGGCTCCTCTGAAGAGGGTTAGTCCAAGAAGGAGGGGCATCACGAGGGGCGTCGAGGTACGGGGGGACTGTGCCTCACTGCCCTCGCCTTCTTCTAGAAAGCCGTCTTCAACCGAGTCGAGAGAGCCGGGAACTTGTGAGGTGTGCATGTCCTGGTGGGACAAAAAACAAACAAACAAACAAACAAACAAACAAACAAACAAACAAACATACATACATACATACATACATACATACATACATACATACATACATCCTACTATTAAAAAAGTAATAAAGTTAGGGTCCCTTTACAATGTCAGAAGGAGGGAGGCACTAAGGCACCGCCTTCCGCCCCTCGACGCCCTCGCGGTGCCACCTCCTTCTGACAGGAACTTCCTACAGACCAGGTATGAATGATGCCTGACTGGACATACAAAACTCACAAGTTCCTGGCTCTCACGGCTCCTCTGAAGAGGGTTAGTCCAAGAAGGAGGGGCATCGCGAGGGGCGTCGAGGGACGGGGGACTGTGCCTCACTGCCCTCGCCTTCTTCTAGAAAGCCGTCTTCAACCGAGTCGAGAGAGCCGGGAACTTGTGAGGTGTGCATGTCCTGGTGGGACAAAAAACAAACAAACAAACAAACAAACAAACAAACAAACAAACAAACAAACAAACATACATACATACATACATACATACATACATACATACATACATCCTACTATTAAAAAAGTAATAAAGTTAGGGTCCCTTTACAATGTCAGAAGGAGGGAGGCACTAAGGCACCGCCTTCCGCCCCTCGACGCCCTCGCGGTGCCACCTCCTTCTGACAGGAACTTCCTACAGACCAGGTATGAATGATGCCTGACTGGACATACAAAACTCACAAGTTCCTGGCTCTCACGGCTCCTCTGAAGAGGGTTAGTCCAAGAAGGAGGGGCATCGCGAGGGGCGTCGAGGGACGGGGGACTGTGCCTCACTGCCCTCGCCTTCTTCTAGAAAGCCGTCTTCAACCGAGTCGAGAGAGCCGGGAACTTGTGAGGTGTGCATGTCCTGGTGGGACAAAAAACAAACAAACAAACAAACAAACAAACAAACAAACAAACAAACAAACATACATACATACATACATACATACATACATACATACATACATCCTACTATTAAAAAAGTAATAAAGTTAGGGTCCCTTTACAATGTCAGAAGGAGGGAGGCACTAAGGCACCGCCTTCCGCCCCTCGACGCCCTCGCGGTGCCACCTCCTTCTGACAGGAACTTCCTACAGACCAGGTATGAATGATGCCTGACTGGACATACAAAACTCACAAGTTCCTGGCTCTCACGGCTCCTCTGAAGAGGGTTAGTCCAAGAAGGAGGGGCATCGCGAGGGGCGTCGAGGGACGGGGGACTGTGCCTCACTGCCCTCGCCTTCTTCTAGAAAGCCGTCTTCAACCGAGTCGAGAGAGCCGGGAACTTGTGAGGTGTGCATGTCCTGGTGGGACAAAAAACAAACAAACAAACAAACAAACAAACAAACAAACAAACAAACAAACAAACAAACAAACAAACATACATACATACATACATCCTACTATTAAAAAAGTAATAAAGTTAGGGTCCCTTTACAATGTCAGAAGGAGGGAGGCACTAAGGCACCGCCTTCCGCCCCTCGACGCCCTCGCGGTGCCACCTCCTTCTGACAGGAACTTCCTACAGACCAGGTATGAATGATGCCTGACTGGACATACAAAACTCACAAGTTCCTGGCTCTCACGGCTCCTCTGAAGAGGGTTAGTCCAAGAAGGAGGGGCATCGCGAGGGGCGTCGAGGGACGGGGGACTGTGCCTCACTGCCCTCGCCTTCTTCTAGAAAGCCGTCTTCAACCGAGTCGAGAGAGCCGGGAACTTGTGAGGTGTGCATGTCCTGGTGGGACAAAAAACAAACAAACAAACAAACAAACAAACAAACAAACAAACAAACATACATACATACATACATACATACATACATACATACATCCTACTATTAAAAAAGTAATAAAGTTAGGGTCCCTTTACAATGTCAGAAGGAGGGAGGCACTAAGGCACCGCCTTCCGCCCCTCGACGCCCTCGCGGTGCCACCTCCTTCTGACAGGAACTTCCTACAGACCAGGTATGAATGATGCCTGACTGGACATACAAAACTCACAAGTTCCTGGCTCTCACGGCTCCTCTGAAGAGGGTTAGTCCAAGAAGGAGGGGCATCGCGAGGGGCGTCGAGGGACGGGGGACTGTGCCTCACTGCCCTCGCCTTCTTCTAGAAAGCCGTCTTCAACCGAGTCGAGAGAGCCGGGAACTTGTGAGGTGTGCATGTCCTGGTGGGACAAAAAACAAACAAACAAACAAACAAACAAACAAACAAACAAACAAACAAACATACATACATACATACATACATACATACATACATACATCCTACTATTAAAAAAGTAATAAAGTTAGGGTCCCTTTACAATGTCAGAAGGAGGGAGGCACTAAGGCACCGCCTTCCGCCCCTCGACGCCCTCGCGGTGCCACCTCCTTCTGACAGGAACTTCCTACAGACCAGGTATGAATGATGCCTGACTGGACATACAAAACTCACAAGTTCCTGGCTCTCACGGCTCCTCTGAAGAGGGTTAGTCCAAGAAGGAGGGGCATCGCGAGGGGCGTCGAGGGACGGGGGACTGTGCCTCACTGCCCTCGCCTTCTTCTAGAAAGCCGTCTTCAACCGAGTCGAGAGAGCCGGGAACTTGTGAGGTGTGCATGTCCTGGTGGGACAAAAAACAAACAAACAAACAAACAAACAAACAAACAAACATACATACATACATACATACATACATACATCCTACTATTAAAAAAGTAATAAAGTTAGGGTCCCTTTACAATGTCAGAAGGAGGGAGGCACTAAGGCACCGCCTTCCGCCCCTCGACGCCCTCGCGGTGCCACCTCCTTCTGACAGGAACTTCCTACAGACCAGGTATGAATGATGCCTGACTGGACATACAAAACTCACAAGTTCCTGGCTCTCACGGCTCCTCTGAAGAGGGTTAGTCCAAGAAGGAGGGGCATCGCGAGGGGCGTCGAGGGACGGGGGACTGTGCCTCACTGCCCTCGCCTTCTTCTAGAAAGCCGTCTTCAACCGAGTCGAGAGAGCCGGGAACTTGTGAGGTGTGCATGTCCTGGTGGGACAAAAAACAAACAAACAAACAAACAAACAAACAAACAAACAAACAAACATACATACATACATACATACATACATACATACATACATACATCCTACTATTAAAAAAGTAATAAAGTTAGGGTCCCTTTACAATGTCAGAAGGAGGGAGGCACTAAGGCACCGCCTTCCGCCCCTCGACGCCCTCGCGGTGCCACCTCCTTCTGACAGGAACTTCCTACAGACCAGGTATGAATGATGCCTGACTGGACATACAAAACTCACAAGTTCCTGGCTCTCACGGCTCCTCTGAAGAGGGTTAGTCCAAGAAGGAGGGGCATCGCGAGGGGCGTCGAGGGACGGGGGACTGTGCCTCACTGCCCTCGCCTTCTTCTAGAAAGCCGTCTTCAACCGAGTCGAGAGAGCCGGGAACTTGTGAGGTGTGCATGTCCTGGTGGGACAAAAAACAAACAAACAAACAAACAAACAAACAAACAAACAAACAAACAAACAAACATACATACATACATACATACATACATACATACATACATCCTACTATTAAAAAAGTAATAAAGTTAGGGTCCCTTTACAATGTCAGAAGGAGGGAGGCACTAAGGCACCGCCTTCCGCCCCTCGACGCCCTCGCGGTGCCACCTCCTTCTGACAGGAACTTCCTACAGACCAGGTATGAATGATGCCTGACTGGACATACAAAACTCACAAGTTCCTGGCTCTCACGGCTCCTCTGAAGAGGGTTAGTCCAAGAAGGAGGGGCATCGCGAGGGGCGTCGAGGGACGGGGGACTGTGCCTCACTGCCCTCGCCTTCTTCTAGAAAGCCGTCTTCAACCGAGTCGAGAGAGCCGGGAACTTGTGAGGTGTGCATGTCCTGGTGGGACAAAAAACAAACAAACAAACAAACAAACAAACAAACAAACAAACAAACAAACATACATACATACATACATACATACATACATACATACATCCTACTATTAAAAAAGTAATAAAGTTAGGGTCCCTTTACAATGTCAGAAGGAGGGAGGCACTAAGGCACCGCCTTCCGCCCCTCGACGCCCTCGCGGTGCCACCTCCTTCTGACAGGAACTTCCTACAGACCAGGTATGAATGATGCCTGACTGGACATACAAAACTCACAAGTTCCTGGCTCTCACGGCTCCTCTGAAGAGGGTTAGTCCAAGAAGGAGGGGCATCGCGAGGGGCGTCGAGGGACGGGGGACTGTGCCTCACTGCCCTCGCCTTCTTCTAGAAAGCCGTCTTCAACCGAGTCGAGAGAGCCGGGAACTTGTGAGGTGTGCATGTCCTGGTGGGACAAAAAACAAACAAACAAACAAACAAACAAACAAACAAACAAACAAACATACATACATACATACATACATACATACATACATACATCCTACTATTAAAAAAGTAATAAAGTTAGGGTCCCTTTACAATGTCAGAAGGAGGGAGGCACTAAGGCACCGCCTTCCGCCCCTCGACGCCCTCGCGGTGCCACCTCCTTCTGACAGGAACTTCCTACAGACCAGGTATGAATGATGCCTGACTGGACATACAAAACTCACAAGTTCCTGGCTCTCACGGCTCCTCTGAAGAGGGTTAGTCCAAGAAGGAGGGGCATCGCGAGGGGCGTCGAGGGACGGGGGACTGTGCCTCACTGCCCTCGCCTTCTTCTAGAAAGCCGTCTTCAACCGAGTCGAGAGAGCCGGGAACTTGTGAGGTGTGCATGTCCTGGTGGGACAAAAAACAAACAAACAAACAAACAAACAAACAAACAAACAAACAAACAAACATACATACATACATACATACATACATACATACATACATCCTACTATTAAAAAAGTAATAAAGTTAGGGTCCCTTTACAATGTCAGAAGGAGGGAGGCACTAAGGCACCGCCTTCCGCCCCTCGACGCCCTCGCGGTGCCACCTCCTTCTGACAGGAACTTCCTACAGACCAGGTATGAATGATGCCTGACTGGACATACAAAACTCACAAGTTCCTGGCTCTCACGGCTCCTCTGAAGAGGGTTAGTCCAAGAAGGAGGGGCATCGCGAGGGGCGTCGAGGGACGGGGGACTGTGCCTCACTGCCCTCGCCTTCTTCTAGAAAGCCGTCTTCAACCGAGTCGAGAGAGCCGGGAACTTGTGAGGTGTGCATGTCCTGGTGGGACAAAAAACAAACAAACAAACAAACAAACAAACAAACAAACAAACAAACATACATACATACATACATACATACATACATACATACATACATACATCCTACTATTAAAAAAGTAATAAAGTTAGGGTCCCTTTACAATGTCAGAAGGAGGGAGGCACTAAGGCACCGCCTTCCGCCCCTCGACGCCCTCGCGGTGCCACCTCCTTCTGACAGGAACTTCCTACAGACCAGGTATGAATGATGCCTGACTGGACATACAAAACTCACAAGTTCCTGGCTCTCACGGCTCCTCTGAAGAGGGTTAGTCCAAGAAGGAGGGGCATCGCGAGGGGCGTCGAGGGACGGGGGACTGTGCCTCACTGCCCTCGCCTTCTTCTAGAAAGCCGTCTTCAACCGAGTCGAGAGAGCCGGGAACTTGTGAGGTGTGCATGTCCTGGTGGGACAAAAAACAAACAAACAAACAAACAAACAAACAAACAAACAAACAAACAAACAAACAAACATACATACATACATACATACATACATACATCCTACTATTAAAAAAGTAATAAAGTTAGGGTCCCTTTACAATGTCAGAAGGAGGGAGGCACTAAGGCACCGCCTTCCGCCCCTCGACGCCCTCGCGGTGCCACCTCCTTCTGACAGGAACTTCCTACAGACCAGGTATGAATGATGCCTGACTGGACATACAAAACTCACAAGTTCCTGGCTCTCACGGCTCCTCTGAAGAGGGTTAGTCCAAGAAGGAGGGGCATCGCGAGGGGCGTCGAGGGACGGGGGACTGTGCCTCACTGCCCTCGCCTTCTTCTAGAAAGCCGTCTTCAACCGAGTCGAGAGAGCCGGGAACTTGTGAGGTGTGCATGTCCTGGTGGGACAAAAAACAAACAAACAAACAAACAAACAAACAAACAAACAAACAAACAAACATACATACATACATACATACATACATACATACATACATCCTACTATTAAAAAAGTAATAAAGTTAGGGTCCCTTTACAATGTCAGAAGGAGGGAGGCACTAAGGCACCGCCTTCCGCCCCTCGACGCCCTCGCGGTGCCACCTCCTTCTGACAGGAACTTCCTACAGACCAGGTATGAATGATGCCTGACTGGACATACAAAACTCACAAGTTCCTGGCTCTCACGGCTCCTCTGAAGAGGGTTAGTCCAAGAAGGAGGGGCATCGCGAGGGGCGTCGAGGGACGGGGGACTGTGCCTCACTGCCCTCGCCTTCTTCTAGAAAGCCGTCTTCAACCGAGTCGAGAGAGCCGGGAACTTGTGAGGTGTGCATGTCCTGGTGGGACAAAAAACAAACAAACAAACAAACAAACAAACAAACAAACAAACAAACAAACATACATACATACATACATACATACATACATACATACATACATACATCCTACTATTAAAAAAGTAATAAAGTTAGGGTCCCTTTACAATGTCAGAAGGAGGGAGGCACTAAGGCACCGCCTTCCGCCCCTCGACGCCCTCGCGGTGCCACCTCCTTCTGACAGGAACTTCCTACAGACCAGGTATGAATGATGCCTGACTGGACATACAAAACTCACAAGTTCCTGGCTCTCACGGCTCCTCTGAAGAGGGTTAGTCCAAGAAGGAGGGGCATCGCGAGGGGCGTCGAGGGACGGGGGACTGTGCCTCACTGCCCTCGCCTTCTTCTAGAAAGCCGTCTTCAACCGAGTCGAGAGAGCCGGGAACTTGTGAGGTGTGCATGTCCTGGTGGGACAAAAAACAAACAAACAAACAAACAAACAAACAAACAAACATACATACATACATACATACATACATACATCCTACTATTAAAAAAGTAATAAAGTTA
Organism: Astatotilapia calliptera; assembly: GCF_964374335.1. Lineage (NCBI taxonomy): Eukaryota > Metazoa > Chordata > Actinopteri > Cichliformes > Cichlidae > Astatotilapia > Astatotilapia calliptera. The sequence goes on from NC_137431.1 coordinate 39,739, forward strand.
GGGTCCCTTTACAATGTCAGAAGGAGGGAGGCACTAAGGCACCGCCTTCCGCCCCTCGACGCCCTCGCGGTGCCACCTCCTTCTGACAGGAACTTCCTACAGACCAGGTATGAATGATGCCTGACTGGACATACAAAACTCACAAGTTCCTGGCTCTCACGGCTCCTCTGAAGAGGGTTAGTCCAAGAAGGAGGGGCATCGCGAGGGGCGTCGAGGGACGGGGGACTGTGCCTCACTGCCCTCGCCTTCTTCTAGAAAGCCGTCTTCAACCGAGTCGAGAGAGCCGGGAACTTGTGAGGTGTGCATGTCCTGGTGGGACAAAAAACAAACAAACAAACAAACAAACAAACAAACAAACAAACAAACAAACAAACAAACATACATACATACATACATACATACATACATACATACATACATACATACATCCTACTATTAAAAAAGTAATAAAGTTAGGGTCCCTTTACAATGTCAGAAGGAGGGAGGCACTAAGGCACCGCCTTCCGCCCCTCGACGCCCTCGCGGTGCCACCTCCTTCTGACAGGAACTTCCTACAGACCAGGTATGAATGATGCCTGACTGGACATACAAAACTCACAAGTTCCTGGCTCTCACGGCTCCTCTGAAGAGGGTTAGTCCAAGAAGGAGGGGCATCGCGAGGGGCGTCGAGGGACGGGGGACTGTGCCTCACTGCCCTCGCCTTCTTCTAGAAAGCCGTCTTCAACCGAGTCGAGAGAGCCGGGAACTTGTGAGGTGTGCATGTCCTGGTGGGACAAAAAACAAACAAACAAACAAACAAACAAACAAACAAACAAACAAACAAACATACATACATACATACATACATACATACATACATACATCCTACTATTAAAAAAGTAATAAAGTTAGGGTCCCTTTACAATGTCAGAAGGAGGGAGGCACTAAGGCACCGCCTTCCGCCCCTCGACGCCCTCGCGGTGCCACCTCCTTCTGACAGGAACTTCCTACAGACCAGGTGAAGGAAACTGTTTCCAGGGCCTACTCCGTGGATCGGCTTCCTCCGAGGCGTGGACGTCTATCAGCAGAGAATGTACCTTCACCTATCAGCAGAGAATGTCCCTTAGTCTGTAACACAGTCAAATATATTCTCAAGTAATATTCAAGCATGCCATTCAGCGTGTTAGTACGAGCTCGGGAGCAGCTTGGGAGAACAAGAAAACAGAGACTGCTTTAGATTGTCTTCCCAAAGTGACTCAACTTTATTCACAAGTACAACAGTTTATATAGAGGGTAAAATTCATGAGACAGCAGATTATCAGTTTAAACCAGTACAGACCAAGATAAGGCAGCGTCTTCCTGCCCTTGGGTGAAGAAGCATCCTTTGTGTAGTTTATTAGTTCAGCTACAATTGTGATTATCTCAGCGACATATTTTCAAGGCACAAAACGAAGAGTTCTTACATTAGTGAAATCTGAAACAAACCATTTGGCCTTCAACAGGCGTCTAAAAGATTAAGAAACTAATGTAGCTGAGGGAGTGATCTCTGTGGTATTTCAACCTTGTACCAGCCTGTGATTCTCACACATCAATTCTTGGGTCAAAGAGAAAAATACTGAAACAAAGGGGCCTTATTGAATGACAGAGTTTTCCTGCATAATGTCACTATAAAACAATATCCAGTAAATGCTCCCATGGTACTAAAATACCTAACAGTTCCACTCTTTTTTTATTATTATTTTTTAAAAAAAATAATAACTCAAATAGAAAGGAAAAATCACAAATGTAATAATATAATATAAAAGGCAAATCATAAAATGTAATAGTTCACAACCTAATGTTCAATATACACATCAGGAACATCATTGGTAACATCTGGCACATCCTCAGGATCAATTTGTGCTAATTGCAAATACATTGAAGTAGCTGTACTAGTAGCTATATGGGTTATCATTGAAAATGTGGCTTGCAGAAATGTGAACAGGGTTGCACTTTACAATACGAAATAGTAAATAAAAATCCTAAGATTAATGCAGTAGATATGATTAATAACCTAAATATATAAAAAAGACAGTTCTTTAGTCGTCTCCTGGCCTGGTCCCAGGTTCGAGAGACACCGTATAAGCGTCGTGTGATGACAATGGGCATTTCATTTTCTCCATTATCAGGATGGAATGAGTCTATCTTTATCAGGTTAGACATTGTGTGGTACTCTAGGCTTTCTGTTCCTGCTGGATGTTCGAGTACCTTGTTGTTGTTCAGGCGGGGGATCAGAGGGCTTTCTGAGTCTTGGCTCTTTCAGGCGTTGTGTGTTAATCAGTGATTGTGTGTGTGTAGGTGGATTGGATCCGGGCGCTGGCTCGCCTGAGTCGTCATCTATAGGTGTATTGAATCCGGGCGCTGGCTCGCCTGAGTCGTCATCTACTTGATCCGACGCCTTAGGTGGTTTGGTGGGGCTGGTCTTAACCCTGCTGGCATGAATCCACTGAGGTTGTCCGTCTGTTAGGATGCTGGTTCTCGTCACTGCAAGTACAGTCTGGGGGCTGGAACACGCGGCCTCCCCGAGTGCCCTTGGTTTTAGCGACTGTACCAACACCGCATCTCCTGGTTTCCACGGATGGGTTGGATCTATGGAAGGGAGAGGCTGAGAGAGACAAACTTTCTGATAGTTATTATTCAGTGTTTCTACCAGGTTATGAACATAGTCAGACAATGCAGTGTCTATGTCCCCTTCCAATAGCGGTGCCCCTCTGGAGGCTGACCATGGTGTTGGAAACGGTCTTCCCATGATTATTTCAAATGGAGATAATTTGGTTGCTGCGGATGGAGTCATTCTAATCTCGCAGAGGATTTGAGGAAGTAGTTTGATCCAGGTCATTCCTGTTTCTATCATTGCTTTAGTCAGGCGGTTTTTTATGGTCCTATTCATTCTTTCTACAACTCCTGAACTCTGAGGATGGTATGGCACATGATATTTCCAGTCTATTGCTAGAGTTTTAGCACACTTTTGAATTACTTCTGATGTGAATGAAGGTCCTCTATCACTGTTAATTTGGTGGGGTATTCCAAATCTGGGTATTATTTCCTTGCACAACTTTTGACAGACTACTTCTGCAGTTTCTTTTGATGTTGGGTAAGCTTCTACCCATTTACTAAATTGGTCCACTATTACCAGTAAGTACTTGATGCTTCCTTGTGCTGGCATGTGTGTAAAATCAATCTGTAATGTATGAAATGGGAAATCTGGTTGTGGTAAATGCTGATGTTTTGCTTTTGGTTTTCCTACATTAGTTCGTGCACATGTTAGACAGGTTGCTAATATGCGTTTTACTGCGTGTGATGTTTTCTTGATTACAAATCTTGATTTTATTGCTCCTATTACCCCTCTTTGTCCGACATGACTCACACCGTGAAAATGGCGGACAAGGATTGGCAGTAGTGAAGATGGGAGGGCAATCAAACCCTCAAGGTTTTTGTATAAGCCGTCTCTGTTATCTAAGGTACAATCATTACTTTCCCAGTAAGTGTAATCTAAGGCAGAGGCTTGCTCTTGTATGAATTTTAGGTCAACATTTGTTTCTAAATAGTCTGGGAGCGTGACAAGTGGCAGCTGTAAAGGCAAAGATAATACTTCCCTTCTGGGTGGTTGCTGTGAGGCAGCAGCTGCTTTCGCGGTTACGTCTGCAAGAGCATTTCCCACTGCTTCGTCTGTGTCAGCCGTGCTGTGCCCCTTCGTTTTAACAACTGCAATTGCCGATGGCAGCTGTATAGCCTGCAAAAGTCTTTGAACAAGGTCAGAATTAGCGATCGATTTTCCATCAGCAGATCTAAATCCTCTTTGTCTCCACAATGTGCCAAAGTCATGCACCACACCGAATGCATAACGGCTATCAGTGTAAACTGTTACCCGCTTATCCACATGTAACTCACAGGCGCGTATTAAAGCCATGAGTTCTGCTTTTTGTGCTGAGTGAAATGGTAATGAGTGAGCCTCTAGTATGATGTCAGGCAATGTCACCACCGAATAGCCACAAAGAAATAAGTTGTCATTTGGTTTTGAACAGGACCCGTCCACATAAACAATGACTGAGTCTGGGATTGGTGTCTGCTCTAAGTCTGGGCGTGGTGCTGTGGATTCCTGTATACGTGTCATACAATCATGAACGTCAGGGTCGTCTGAACCATCCTGTCGGTCAGAAGAACACAGCATACGAATGAGTAAGTGTGCTGGCGAATTGGGTGTGCTGCTTGCTTTTATAGTGAGATTTGCTGTTGAAGTCAGTGTAGCTTCATAACCTGAGTGACGTTGTGCGGTCATGTGTTGTGTAGTTATGTTTGCTAGAATGGTCGTGACCTGGTGATTGGTGTGTAGAATAGTGTCATGTGAGAGTGTGAGCTTCTCGCAGTCCCTTATCATGATAGAGCAAGCTGCTACTGCTCTCAGGCAGGCCGGCATCCCCTGAACTACTGCTGGCAGCACCTTTGAGTAGAAGGCTACTGGACGGTAGCCACAGCCATGCTCTTGGGCCAATACACCTGCACAGGTCGTGCCGTTCTCTGTGACGTACAGGTGGAACGGTAAGTGGTAGTCAGGCAGACCCAAACAAGGGGCGGAGGTCAGCGCTCCCTGTAATGCATTGAAAGAGGCAGTCATTTCTGTGGACCACAGTATTCGAGGAGGCTTGTCTTTTTTGCAGCATTCACGCAGAATGTGGTCATGAAAAGAACAGTCTGGTATCCACTGTCTGCAATAGTTCACCATGCCTAGGAAAGACAGCATTTCTTTCTGTGTAGTGGGCTTAGGGACAGAGGTCACAGCTTTGACCCTGTCTGTAGTCATAGAACGTTGTCCGTGAGACAGTGTAAATCCCAAATATTGAACAGAAGTCTGACAGTACTGCATTTTCTTTGCTGATGCTTTGTGGCCAGTCTGTTGGAGGTGCTGGAGTAGCATGTGTGTGGCAGTTTGACATAGTTTTTCACTATCAGCACAGAGGAGGAGATCATCTACATACTGGATCAGAGTACAGCCCTCTGGAGGAGTGAAGCCGTCCAGGGTAGCACGTACTACCATTGAGAAAGCCGCAGGGCTGTCTACCATGCCTTGGGGTAAGCGAGTCCATGTGTACTGCTTATCTCTATGTGTAAAAGCAAATATCGGCTGTGTGTCTTTATGCACAGGCACTGAGAAAAAGGCGGAGCACAAATCCACCACAGTAAAATGTGTAGCTGTTGCTGGAATAGATGTCAGTATGCTGGGAACATCTGGAACCAGAGGTGGCAGAGGCATGATGACTGCATTAACTTGCCTTAAGTCTTGTGTGAAACGCCATACGCCAGGTTTGTTAGGCTTTGGCACAGGATTGACAGGAGTGTTATATGGAGATACTGTGGGCTTTATTACTCCAGCTGTCAATAAATCTCCTATGATGATGTCTAAGGCTGCGGCTTTTTCAGCGGAAATGGGATATTGCTTGACATATACCGGCTTGTTGTTTTTCAGCTGAGCATGATAAGGTGTACAGTCAATAAATCCTACATCATTCTCACCTCTTGACCATAATGTCATGTTTTGATATTCAGCTGGCAATGTGACAGCAGAGATAGTACAGTGTATGGGGTAGGTTAGATCTAGGTGTTGACATGGTGCAGTGATGTCATAGCCTATGTCTGAGTTATGTGACAAAACCACTGTTTGGCCTTCACTGGTGTGAGCAGTTATCATGTTGTTGAACAGTGTGAGAGAAACAAATATGTGGCTTCCAGGCATGGGGCTACCTGGTAACGGTGTTTGCACATGTTTTTGACACAGAGTGTGACGTGGGATACCAGTCAGATGGATATTGAGTTCATTCTCCGCTGAGGCGTCCAGCTGACACAGAGGCTGTTCCTTCTCCATGGTGTCGGTGCATAGGGCAGAGAAAACATAGCTGTTATCAGTATCTGCAAACATTTCACCCTTTGTGTTAAATGAAATACACAAGTTCATTTTTGCCATTAAATCTCTGCCTAATAGATTCACAGGCGAGTTTGGAATAATTATGAATGGATGATATGTAATTTCATCTGGTTTTGGGCCCCAGCGTGTTTTTAGAGAATGAGTTTTGGGGCATTGCACTAGAGTTCCGTTTATTCCCATGGTGTTGATGCACACAGAGGAAACAGGCCCACTATAGAATTTTCCAGACAGTGAACTTTTAGTGGCTCCACTGTCAACTAAAAAGGAATAAGTCTTTTCACCTATCTCTATATCTAACATGGGCAAGCTTTCTGTGTTACGGGACAATTGCAAATGCAGCATCGTGTGTAGTGCTTCACACTGTCCCTCATCATCACCTGGGCCTCCCTATTGTCGGTCCAGTCTTTCGTTATCATATGGGTGGGGATTAAAATGTGGATTATAAGGTTGCTGCCTAAGTGCAAAGGGGCCATTATTTTGATGTGATTCCTGTCTGCGTTGCCAGTTACCTTGTCTGTAAGAGCTCTGCTTACGCCTAGTGGCAGGAGCTGGTCCTGTGTTCTGTGGTTGAGATCTACCTGCTGCTGATTTGCATTCCGTCCTCCAGTGTCCTATTTTTCCACAATAAAAACATACGTCTCCACTCCTATCTCTCCTTCTGAAATCTCCCTGCTGCGCTTGTTGAGGGGGCGGGGCCCCTGCATACATCATTTTTTCACTTTCCTCTGAGCCTTCAACATCAAAATTCAACAACATCTTAACAGTTTTAGCCTTCGTGCTGTTGGGGAAAAGATCTGCACCAGCTTTTGTTTTGACAAGTGTGATAAAGTTCTTTATTTTCATGTCATAGAGATTATCAGTGGCAGTCAGCTTCAATAGTTGTGAACATTCTGGATGAATGTTGTTTAAGAATGTTGTTATGAAAATCTGATCATTTCCTCCTTCAGGCATGCATGCCTCATTAGTCCAGCAGTGTGTGAAACGTTTCATAAACACTAGAATGGATTCATCTGGCTTTTGCTTACACATGGTTACTGCATTTAAATCAATTTTATCTCTAGACATTGTGAGCAGAAATCTCTTTAGATTTTGAAAAAAGGCTGTGATTTTGTCATCATTTATCCACAAAAACGAGGTGGTGTTGGCTGCTTGGTCGTTTTTAGGGTCTAGTTCCTCTACTTCTTCAATAAGCTGAGATTCAGTCACACCTGGGATTCGTTGACATAATATATATCTATAGTCAGGCCCACCCAAGTGGTGGTATCTGGTACTTCTCTGTAATGCAGAAACAAAGGCTGTAGGATTTTGTAGAGGATCGGGAAGTTCTTTAATGGTTGCTGCTAACTCTGAAATTTTAGGGGGTTGAATGCAACACATGTCCCCTATTATCATGAACGGGAGGGAGGTGCTGGCGTCATTAAATTGTGATCCCTGCTTTTCTTTATAACGGGTGTTTTTGTGGGGGCCCTCTTGAGTTTTTTCCTCTTTTTTCTGCTTTAAGTAGTTCCTTATTAAATTTCTGGTGTTAGTTATTGCTTTTGGCACAGTTAAACCATTCGCTACTCTAGTGTGGCGCTGAACATGATTATCTATGATAGAAACGGCTTCCTGCAGTTCAGCTTCCGTACGTTCAGTTAAAGGATCTTTCATGATTTCCTCACACTCTGTCATTAACTGTTTTGTTTGCTTTTTATGTTCCTGTAACTCTCTTTCTCGTTCAGTGTATTCTCGTTCCTGTCTTTGATCTAGGTTAAACCAGTCATCTTCTTCTGATTTAGGTGTCATTTCAGTGCCTTCCTCACTCTTTTGGGATTCTGCTGTTAAATCAGGATATACGCGCTGATGACGTGCAGCCGCCGCAGCAGCTATTAGTTCTGTTTTTTCATCATAAGGCGGCGGAGCCGTAGGTTGAACGGATGGGCATATAAGGCTAGTTTTTTCTGCAGTGGATTTACTAGAGCCTACACTGGCTTGATTTAAAGCATTTACGTCTGGCTCGGGTCCTTTTTTCCATAGTGGTAGCATGCGATTGGTCACATCACGACATTCTATCATATATTTTTTACAGGACTTTTTAATCAGCCTACTTTTCTTATCACAAATAGTATTTAACATTTCTACTGACCTGTTTTCTGGCGATAATCGTTCGGGATAGGGCTCCGGAAATACATTAGGATGCATTAAAGTTATAGTTCTTAAGTTCGAGACGAAATCAGTCACGTAAGCACTTCCGCATGTTCTGGATACGTAATCATGGAAGTCTTCATTGATTCGCGAGCGTGGGTTAAACGTAACCGGAAGTGGGAGTCGTACTGAGCCGCTATTTGTGATTTTATATTTTATTTTTTTTCGGTTTTACAGTTAATTTTGAGTTTTTATCGGACCCGTCTAAGGTCTTTGAATTATTCTGACCCATGGTCAGTGATTTCCAGAGGGGTTTAGACGCTTTGAAGGATTTAAGTTAGTATCTATTTTTGCTGTGGCACACCTGAGGTTACTTGATTTTTTGCTAGCAATTTTATGTTTTTAGTGAGCAACTTCTCACTTTTTAACGAGCAACTTCTCGTTTTATGACCCCAGGCAACTTCCTGTGTCCTTTCTGCTGGTGAGCAACTTCTTAGTTTATGACAGCAGGCAACTTCCTGTGTCCTTTCTGCTTTTATTTTACAAAACAACAGGCAACTTCCTGTGTTTCTATGTGGGCCACTAAATAAGGCTCCTCAGTGTATCCCACTTGTTACTATGTGGGCCACCGAAGAAGGCCTCGTCAGCGTATCCCGTTTCTATGTGGATCACTGAGAAAGGCATAACACAGTCTTATAAAATAAAAGACACGTGCCTACCTTCGTCAGGATCCCACTTCTCGACACCAAAATTGAGGGAAACTGTTTCCAGGGCCTACTCCGTGGATCGGCTTCCTCCGAGGCGTGGACGTCTATCAGCAGAGAATGTACCTTCACCTATCAGCAGAGAATGTCCCTTAGTCTGTAACACAGTCAAATATATTCTCAAGTAATATTCAAGCATGCCATTCAGCGTGTTAGTACGAGCTCGGGAGCAGCTTGGGAGAACAAGAAAACAGAGACTGCTTTAGATTGTCTTCCCAAAGTGACTCAACTTTATTCACAAGTACAACAGTTTATATAGAGGGTAAAATTCATGAGACAGCAGATTATCAGTTTAAACCAGTACAGACCAAGATAAGGCAGCGTCTTCCTGCCCTTGGGTGAAGAAGCATCCTTTGTGTAGTTTATTAGTTCAGCTACAATTGTGATTATCTCAGCGACATATTTTCAAGGCACAAAACGAAGAGTTCTTACATTAGTGAAATCTGAAACAAACCATTTGGCCTTCAACAGGCGTCTAAAAGATTAAGAAACTAATGTAGCTGAGGGAGTGATCTCTGTGGTATTTCAACCTTGTACCAGCCTGTGATTCTCACACATCAATTCTTGGGTCAAAGAGAAAAATACTGAAACAAAGGGGCCTTATTGAATGACAGAGTTTTCCTGCATAATGTCACTATAAAACAATATCCAGTAAATGCTCCCATGGTACTAAAATACCTAACACCAGGTATGAATGATGCCTGACTGGACATACAAAACTCACAAGTTCCTGGCTCTCACGGCTCCTCTGAAGAGGGTTAGTCCAAGAAGGAGGGGCATCGCGAGGGGCGTCGAGGGACGGGGGACTGTGCCTCACTGCCCTCGCCTTCTTCTAGAAAGCCGTCTTCAACCGAGTCGAGAGAGCCGGGAACTTGTGAGGTGTGCATGTCCTGGTGGGACAAAAAACAAACAAACAAACAAACAAACAAACAAACAAACAAACATACATACATACATACATACATACATACATCCTACTATTAAAAAAGTAATAAAGTTAGGGTCCCTTTACAATGTCAGAAGGAGGGAGGCACTAAGGCACCGCCTTCCGCCCCTCGACGCCCTCGCGGTGCCACCTCCTTCTGACAGGAACTTCCTACAGACCAGGTATGAATGATGCCTGACTGGACATACAAAACTCACAAGTTCCTGGCTCTCACGGCTCCTCTGAAGAGGGTTAGTCCAAGAAGGAGGGGCATCGCGAGGGGCGTCGAGGGACGGGGGACTGTGCCTCACTGCCCTCGCCTTCTTCTAGAAAGCCGTCTTCAACCGAGTCGAGAGAGCCGGGAACTTGTGAGGTGTGCATGTCCTGGTGGGACAAAAAACAAACAAACAAACAAACAAACAAACAAACAAACAAACAAACAAACAAACAAACAAACAAACAAACATACATACATACATACATACATACATCCTACTATTAAAAAAGTAATAAAGTTAGGGTCCCTTTACAATGTCAGAAGGAGGGAGGCACTAAGGCACCGCCTTCCGCCCCTCGACGCCCTCGCGGTGCCACCTCCTTCTGACAGGAACTTCCTACAGACCAGGTATGAATGATGCCTGACTGGACATACAAAACTCACAAGTTCCTGGCTCTCACGGCTCCTCTGAAGAGGGTTAGTCCAAGAAGGAGGGGCATCGCGAGGGGCGTCGAGGGACGGGGGACTGTGCCTCACTGCCCTCGCCTTCTTCTAGAAAGCCGTCTTCAACCGAGTCGAGAGAGCCGGGAACTTGTGAGGTGTGCATGTCCTGGTGGGACAAAAAACAAACAAACAAACAAACAAACAAACAAACAAACAAACAAACAAACAAACAAACAAACATACATACATACATACATACATACATACATACATACATACATACATACATCCTACTATTAAAAAAGTAATAAAGTTAGGGTCCCTTTACAATGTCAGAAGGAGGGAGGCACTAAGGCACCGCCTTCCGCCCCTCGACGCCCTCGCGGTGCCACCTCCTTCTGACAGGAACTTCCTACAGACCAGGTATGAATGATGCCTGACTGGACATACAAAACTCACAAGTTCCTGGCTCTCACGGCTCCTCTGAAGAGGGTTAGTCCAAGAAGGAGGGGCATCGCGAGGGGCGTCGAGGGACGGGGGACTGTGCCTCACTGCCCTCGCCTTCTTCTAGAAAGCCGTCTTCAACCGAGTCGAGAGAGCCGGGAACTTGTGAGGTGTGCATGTCCTGGTGGGACAAAAAACAAACAAACAAACAAACAAACAAACAAACAAACAAACAAACATACATACATACATACATACATACATACATACATACATACATCCTACTATTAAAAAAGTAATAAAGTTAGGGTCCCTTTACAATGTCAGAAGGAGGGAGGCACTAAGGCACCGCCTTCCGCCCCTCGACGCCCTCGCGGTGCCACCTCCTTCTGACAGGAACTTCCTACAGACCAGGTATGAATGATGCCTGACTGGACATACAAAACTCACAAGTTCCTGGCTCTCACGGCTCCTCTGAAGAGGGTTAGTCCAAGAAGGAGGGGCATCGCGAGGGGCGTCGAGGGACGGGGGACTGTGCCTCACTGCCCTCGCCTTCTTCTAGAAAGCCGTCTTCAACCGAGTCGAGAGAGCCGGGAACTTGTGAGGTGTGCATGTCCTGGTGGGACAAACAAACAAACAAACAAACAAACAAACAAACAAACAAACAAACAAACAAACAAACAAACAAACAAACAAACATACATACATACATACATCCTACTATTAAAAAAGTAATAAAGTTAGGGTCCCTTTACAATGTCAGAAGGAGGGAGGCACTAAGGCACCGCCTTCCGCCCCTCGACGCCCTCGCGGTGCCACCTCCTTCTGACAGGAACTTCCTACAGACCAGGTATGAATGATGCCTGACTGGACATACAAAACTCACAAGTTCCTGGCTCTCACGGCTCCTCTGAAGAGGGTTAGTCCAAGAAGGAGGGGCATCGCGAGGGGCGTCGAGGGACGGGGGACTGTGCCTCACTGCCCTCGCCTTCTTCTAGAAAGCCGTCTTCAACCGAGTCGAGAGAGCCGGGAACTTGTGAGGTGTGCATGTCCTGGTGGGACAAAAAACAAACAAACAAACAAACAAACAAACAAACAAACAAACAAACAAACAAACATACATACATACATACATACATACATACATACATACATACATCCTACTATTAAAAAAGTAATAAAGTTAGGGTCCCTTTACAATGTCAGAAGGAGGGAGGCACTAAGGCACCGCCTTCCGCCCCTCGACGCCCTCGCGGTGCCACCTCCTTCTGACAGGAACTTCCTACAGACCAGGTATGAATGATGCCTGACTGGACATACAAAACTCACAAGTTCCTGGCTCTCACGGCTCCTCTGAAGAGGGTTAGTCCAAGAAGGAGGGGCATCGCGAGGGGCGTCGAGGGACGGGGGACTGTGCCTCACTGCCCTCGCCTTCTTCTAGAAAGCCGTCTTCAACCGAGTCGAGAGAGCCGGGAACTTGTGAGGTGTGCATGTCCTGGTGGGACAAAAAACAAACAAACAAACAAACAAACAAACAAACAAACAAACAAACAAACAAACATACATACATACATACATACATACATACATACATACATACATACATCCTACTATTAAAAAAGTAATAAAGTTAGGGTCCCTTTACAATGTCAGAAGGAGGGAGGCACTAAGGCACCGCCTTCCGCCCCTCGACGCCCTCGCGGTGCCACCTCCTTCTGACAGGAACTTCCTACAGACCAGGTATGAATGATGCCTGACTGGACATACAAAACTCACAAGTTCCTGGCTCTCACGGCTCCTCTGAAGAGGGTTAGTCCAAGAAGGAGGGGCATCGCGAGGGGCGTCGAGGGACGGGGGACTGTGCCTCACTGCCCTCGCCTTCTTCTAGAAAGCCGTCTTCAACCGAGTCGAGAGAGCCGGGAACTTGTGAGGTGTGCATGTCCTGGTGGGACAAAAAACAAACAAACAAACAAACAAACAAACAAACAAACAAACAAACATACATACATACATACATACATACATACATACATACATCCTACTATTAAAAAAGTAATAAAGTTAGGGTCCCTTTACAATGTCAGAAGGAGGGAGGCACTAAGGCACCGCCTTCCGCCCCTCGACGCCCTCGCGGTGCCACCTCCTTCTGACAGGAACTTCCTACAGACCAGGTGAAGGAAACTGTTTCCAGGGCCTACTCCGTGGATCGGCTTCCTCCGAGGCGTGGACGTCTATCAGCAGAGAATGTACCTTCACCTATCAGCAGAGAATGTCCCTTAGTCTGTAACACAGTCAAATATATTCTCAAGTAATATTCAAGCATGCCATTCAGCGTGTTAGTACGAGCTCGGGAGCAGCTTGGGAGAACAAGAAAACAGAGACTGCTTTAGATTGTCTTCCCAAAGTGACTCAACTTTATTCACAAGTACAACAGTTTATATAGAGGGTAAAATTCATGAGACAGCAGATTATCAGTTTAAACCAGTACAGACCAAGATAAGGCAGCGTCTTCCTGCCCTTGGGTGAAGAAGCATCCTTTGTGTAGTTTATTAGTTCAGCTACAATTGTGATTATCTCAGCGACATATTTTCAAGGCACAAAACGAAGAGTTCTTACATTAGTGAAATCTGAAACAAACCATTTGGCCTTCAACAGGCGTCTAAAAGATTAAGAAACTAATGTAGCTGAGGGAGTGATCTCTGTGGTATTTCAACCTTGTACCAGCCTGTGATTCTCACACATCAATTCTTGGGTCAAAGAGAAAAATACTGAAACAAAGGGGCCTTATTGAATGACAGAGTTTTCCTGCATAATGTCACTATAAAACAATATCCAGTAAATGCTCCCATGGTACTAAAATACCTAACAGTTCCACTCTTTTTTTATTATTATTTTTTAAAAAAAATAATAACTCAAATAGAAAGGAAAAATCACAAATGTAATAATATAATATAAAAGGCAAATCATAAAATGTAATAGTTCACAACCTAATGTTCAATATACACATCAGGAACATCATTGGTAACATCTGGCACATCCTCAGGATCAATTTGTGCTAATTGCAAATACATTGAAGTAGCTGTACTAGTAGCTATATGGGTTATCATTGAAAATGTGGCTTGCAGAAATGTGAACAGGGTTGCACTTTACAATACGAAATAGTAAATAAAAATCCTAAGATTAATGCAGTAGATATGATTAATAACCTAAATATATAAAAAAGACAGTTCTTTAGTCGTCTCCTGGCCTGGTCCCAGGTTCGAGAGACACCGTATAAGCGTCGTGTGATGACAATGGGCATTTCATTTTCTCCATTATCAGGATGGAATGAGTCTATCTTTATCAGGTTAGACATTGTGTGGTACTCTAGGCTTTCTGTTCCTGCTGGATGTTCGAGTACCTTGTTGTTGTTCAGGCGGGGGATCAGAGGGCTTTCTGAGTCTTGGCTCTTTCAGGCGTTGTGTGTTAATCAGTGATTGTGTGTGTGTAGGTGGATTGGATCCGGGCGCTGGCTCGCCTGAGTCGTCATCTATAGGTGTATTGAATCCGGGCGCTGGCTCGCCTGAGTCGTCATCTACTTGATCCGACGCCTTAGGTGGTTTGGTGGGGCTGGTCTTAACCCTGCTGGCATGAATCCACTGAGGTTGTCCGTCTGTTAGGATGCTGGTTCTCGTCACTGCAAGTACAGTCTGGGGGCTGGAACACGCGGCCTCCCCGAGTGCCCTTGGTTTTAGCGACTGTACCAACACCGCATCTCCTGGTTTCCACGGATGGGTTGGATCTATGGAAGGGAGAGGCTGAGAGAGACAAACTTTCTGATAGTTATTATTCAGTGTTTCTACCAGGTTATGAACATAGTCAGACAATGCAGTGTCTATGTCCCCTTCCAATAGCGGTGCCCCTCTGGAGGCTGACCATGGTGTTGGAAACGGTCTTCCCATGATTATTTCAAATGGAGATAATTTGGTTGCTGCGGATGGAGTCATTCTAATCTCGCAGAGGATTTGAGGAAGTAGTTTGATCCAGGTCATTCCTGTTTCTATCATTGCTTTAGTCAGGCGGTTTTTTATGGTCCTATTCATTCTTTCTACAACTCCTGAACTCTGAGGATGGTATGGCACATGATATTTCCAGTCTATTGCTAGAGTTTTAGCACACTTTTGAATTACTTCTGATGTGAATGAAGGTCCTCTATCACTGTTAATTTGGTGGGGTATTCCAAATCTGGGTATTATTTCCTTGCACAACTTTTGACAGACTACTTCTGCAGTTTCTTTTGATGTTGGGTAAGCTTCTACCCATTTACTAAATTGGTCCACTATTACCAGTAAGTACTTGATGCTTCCTTGTGCTGGCATGTGTGTAAAATCAATCTGTAATGTATGAAATGGGAAATCTGGTTGTGGTAAATGCTGATGTTTTGCTTTTGGTTTTCCTACATTAGTTCGTGCACATGTTAGACAGGTTGCTAATATGCGTTTTACTGCGTGTGATGTTTTCTTGATTACAAATCTTGATTTTATTGCTCCTATTACCCCTCTTTGTCCGACATGACTCACACCGTGAAAATGGCGGACAAGGATTGGCAGTAGTGAAGATGGGAGGGCAATCAAACCCTCAAGGTTTTTGTATAAGCCGTCTCTGTTATCTAAGGTACAATCATTACTTTCCCAGTAAGTGTAATCTAAGGCAGAGGCTTGCTCTTGTATGAATTTTAGGTCAACATTTGTTTCTAAATAGTCTGGGAGCGTGACAAGTGGCAGCTGTAAAGGCAAAGATAATACTTCCCTTCTGGGTGGTTGCTGTGAGGCAGCAGCTGCTTTCGCGGTTACGTCTGCAAGAGCATTTCCCACTGCTTCGTCTGTGTCAGCCGTGCTGTGCCCCTTCGTTTTAACAACTGCAATTGCCGATGGCAGCTGTATAGCCTGCAAAAGTCTTTGAACAAGGTCAGAATTAGCGATCGATTTTCCATCAGCAGATCTAAATCCTCTTTGTCTCCACAATGTGCCAAAGTCATGCACCACACCGAATGCATAACGGCTATCAGTGTAAACTGTTACCCGCTTATCCACATGTAACTCACAGGCGCGTATTAAAGCCATGAGTTCTGCTTTTTGTGCTGAGTGAAATGGTAATGAGTGAGCCTCTAGTATGATGTCAGGCAATGTCACCACCGAATAGCCACAAAGAAATAAGTTGTCATTTGGTTTTGAACAGGACCCGTCCACATAAACAATGACTGAGTCTGGGATTGGTGTCTGCTCTAAGTCTGGGCGTGGTGCTGTGGATTCCTGTATACGTGTCATACAATCATGAACGTCAGGGTCGTCTGAACCATCCTGTCGGTCAGAAGAACACAGCATACGAATGAGTAAGTGTGCTGGCGAATTGGGTGTGCTGCTTGCTTTTATAGTGAGATTTGCTGTTGAAGTCAGTGTAGCTTCATAACCTGAGTGACGTTGTGCGGTCATGTGTTGTGTAGTTATGTTTGCTAGAATGGTCGTGACCTGGTGATTGGTGTGTAGAATAGTGTCATGTGAGAGTGTGAGCTTCTCGCAGTCCCTTATCATGATAGAGCAAGCTGCTACTGCTCTCAGGCAGGCCGGCATCCCCTGAACTACTGCTGGCAGCACCTTTGAGTAGAAGGCTACTGGACGGTAGCCACAGCCATGCTCTTGGGCCAATACACCTGCACAGGTCGTGCCGTTCTCTGTGACGTACAGGTGGAACGGTAAGTGGTAGTCAGGCAGACCCAAACAAGGGGCGGAGGTCAGCGCTCCCTGTAATGCATTGAAAGAGGCAGTCATTTCTGTGGACCACAGTATTCGAGGAGGCTTGTCTTTTTTGCAGCATTCACGCAGAATGTGGTCATGAAAAGAACAGTCTGGTATCCACTGTCTGCAATAGTTCACCATGCCTAGGAAAGACAGCATTTCTTTCTGTGTAGTGGGCTTAGGGACAGAGGTCACAGCTTTGACCCTGTCTGTAGTCATAGAACGTTGTCCGTGAGACAGTGTAAATCCCAAATATTGAACAGAAGTCTGACAGTACTGCATTTTCTTTGCTGATGCTTTGTGGCCAGTCTGTTGGAGGTGCTGGAGTAGCATGTGTGTGGCAGTTTGACATAGTTTTTCACTATCAGCACAGAGGAGGAGATCATCTACATACTGGATCAGAGTACAGCCCTCTGGAGGAGTGAAGCCGTCCAGGGTAGCACGTACTACCATTGAGAAAGCCGCAGGGCTGTCTACCATGCCTTGGGGTAAGCGAGTCCATGTGTACTGCTTATCTCTATGTGTAAAAGCAAATATCGGCTGTGTGTCTTTATGCACAGGCACTGAGAAAAAGGCGGAGCACAAATCCACCACAGTAAAATGTGTAGCTGTTGCTGGAATAGATGTCAGTATGCTGGGAACATCTGGAACCAGAGGTGGCAGAGGCATGATGACTGCATTAACTTGCCTTAAGTCTTGTGTGAAACGCCATACGCCAGGTTTGTTAGGCTTTGGCACAGGATTGACAGGAGTGTTATATGGAGATACTGTGGGCTTTATTACTCCAGCTGTCAATAAATCTCCTATGATGATGTCTAAGGCTGCGGCTTTTTCAGCGGAAATGGGATATTGCTTGACATATACCGGCTTGTTGTTTTTCAGCTGAGCATGATAAGGTGTACAGTCAATAAATCCTACATCATTCTCACCTCTTGACCATAATGTCATGTTTTGATATTCAGCTGGCAATGTGACAGCAGAGATAGTACAGTGTATGGGGTAGGTTAGATCTAGGTGTTGACATGGTGCAGTGATGTCATAGCCTATGTCTGAGTTATGTGACAAAACCACTGTTTGGCCTTCACTGGTGTGAGCAGTTATCATGTTGTTGAACAGTGTGAGAGAAACAAATATGTGGCTTCCAGGCATGGGGCTACCTGGTAACGGTGTTTGCACATGTTTTTGACACAGAGTGTGACGTGGGATACCAGTCAGATGGATATTGAGTTCATTCTCCGCTGAGGCGTCCAGCTGACACAGAGGCTGTTCCTTCTCCATGGTGTCGGTGCATAGGGCAGAGAAAACATAGCTGTTATCAGTATCTGCAAACATTTCACCCTTTGTGTTAAATGAAATACACAAGTTCATTTTTGCCATTAAATCTCTGCCTAATAGATTCACAGGCGAGTTTGGAATAATTATGAATGGATGATATGTAATTTCATCTGGTTTTGGGCCCCAGCGTGTTTTTAGAGAATGAGTTTTGGGGCATTGCACTAGAGTTCCGTTTATTCCCATGGTGTTGATGCACACAGAGGAAACAGGCCCACTATAGAATTTTCCAGACAGTGAACTTTTAGTGGCTCCACTGTCAACTAAAAAGGAATAAGTCTTTTCACCTATCTCTATATCTAACATGGGCAAGCTTTCTGTGTTACGGGACAATTGCAAATGCAGCATCGTGTGTAGTGCTTCACACTGTCCCTCATCATCACCTGGGCCTCCCTATTGTCGGTCCAGTCTTTCGTTATCATATGGGTGGGGATTAAAATGTGGATTATAAGGTTGCTGCCTAAGTGCAAAGGGGCCATTATTTTGATGTGATTCCTGTCTGCGTTGCCAGTTACCTTGTCTGTAAGAGCTCTGCTTACGCCTAGTGGCAGGAGCTGGTCCTGTGTTCTGTGGTTGAGATCTACCTGCTGCTGATTTGCATTCCGTCCTCCAGTGTCCTATTTTTCCACAATAAAAACATACGTCTCCACTCCTATCTCTCCTTCTGAAATCTCCCTGCTGCGCTTGTTGAGGGGGCGGGGCCCCTGCATACATCATTTTTTCACTTTCCTCTGAGCCTTCAACATCAAAATTCAACAACATCTTAACAGTTTTAGCCTTCGTGCTGTTGGGGAAAAGATCTGCACCAGCTTTTGTTTTGACAAGTGTGATAAAGTTCTTTATTTTCATGTCATAGAGATTATCAGTGGCAGTCAGCTTCAATAGTTGTGAACATTCTGGATGAATGTTGTTTAAGAATGTTGTTATGAAAATCTGATCATTTCCTCCTTCAGGCATGCATGCCTCATTAGTCCAGCAGTGTGTGAAACGTTTCATAAACACTAGAATGGATTCATCTGGCTTTTGCTTACACATGGTTACTGCATTTAAATCAATTTTATCTCTAGACATTGTGAGCAGAAATCTCTTTAGATTTTGAAAAAAGGCTGTGATTTTGTCATCATTTATCCACAAAAACGAGGTGGTGTTGGCTGCTTGGTCGTTTTTAGGGTCTAGTTCCTCTACTTCTTCAATAAGCTGAGATTCAGTCACACCTGGGATTCGTTGACATAATATATATCTATAGTCAGGCCCACCCAAGTGGTGGTATCTGGTACTTCTCTGTAATGCAGAAACAAAGGCTGTAGGATTTTGTAGAGGATCGGGAAGTTCTTTAATGGTTGCTGCTAACTCTGAAATTTTAGGGGGTTGAATGCAACACATGTCCCCTATTATCATGAACGGGAGGGAGGTGCTGGCGTCATTAAATTGTGATCCCTGCTTTTCTTTATAACGGGTGTTTTTGTGGGGGCCCTCTTGAGTTTTTTCCTCTTTTTTCTGCTTTAAGTAGTTCCTTATTAAATTTCTGGTGTTAGTTATTGCTTTTGGCACAGTTAAACCATTCGCTACTCTAGTGTGGCGCTGAACATGATTATCTATGATAGAAACGGCTTCCTGCAGTTCAGCTTCCGTACGTTCAGTTAAAGGATCTTTCATGATTTCCTCACACTCTGTCATTAACTGTTTTGTTTGCTTTTTATGTTCCTGTAACTCTCTTTCTCGTTCAGTGTATTCTCGTTCCTGTCTTTGATCTAGGTTAAACCAGTCATCTTCTTCTGATTTAGGTGTCATTTCAGTGCCTTCCTCACTCTTTTGGGATTCTGCTGTTAAATCAGGATATACGCGCTGATGACGTGCAGCCGCCGCAGCAGCTATTAGTTCTGTTTTTTCATCATAAGGCGGCGGAGCCGTAGGTTGAACGGATGGGCATATAAGGCTAGTTTTTTCTGCAGTGGATTTACTAGAGCCTACACTGGCTTGATTTAAAGCATTTACGTCTGGCTCGGGTCCTTTTTTCCATAGTGGTAGCATGCGATTGGTCACATCACGACATTCTATCATATATTTTTTACAGGACTTTTTAATCAGCCTACTTTTCTTATCACAAATAGTATTTAACATTTCTACTGACCTGTTTTCTGGCGATAATCGTTCGGGATAGGGCTCCGGAAATACATTAGGATGCATTAAAGTTATAGTTCTTAAGTTCGAGACGAAATCAGTCACGTAAGCACTTCCGCATGTTCTGGATACGTAATCATGGAAGTCTTCATTGATTCGCGAGCGTGGGTTAAACGTAACCGGAAGTGGGAGTCGTACTGAGCCGCTATTTGTGATTTTATATTTTATTTTTTTTCGGTTTTACAGTTAATTTTGAGTTTTTATCGGACCCGTCTAAGGTCTTTGAATTATTCTGACCCATGGTCAGTGATTTCCAGAGGGGTTTAGACGCTTTGAAGGATTTAAGTTAGTATCTATTTTTGCTGTGGCACACCTGAGGTTACTTGATTTTTTGCTAGCAATTTTATGTTTTTAGTGAGCAACTTCTCACTTTTTAACGAGCAACTTCTCGTTTTATGACCCCAGGCAACTTCCTGTGTCCTTTCTGCTGGTGAGCAACTTCTTAGTTTATGACAGCAGGCAACTTCCTGTGTCCTTTCTGCTTTTATTTTACAAAACAACAGGCAACTTCCTGTGTTTCTATGTGGGCCACTAAATAAGGCTCCTCAGTGTATCCCACTTGTTACTATGTGGGCCACCGAAGAAGGCCTCGTCAGCGTATCCCGTTTCTATGTGGATCACTGAGAAAGGCATAACACAGTCTTATAAAATAAAAGACACGTGCCTACCTTCGTCAGGATCCCACTTCTCGACACCAAAATTGAGGGAAACTGTTTCCAGGGCCTACTCCGTGGATCGGCTTCCTCCGAGGCGTGGACGTCTATCAGCAGAGAATGTACCTTCACCTATCAGCAGAGAATGTCCCTTAGTCTGTAACACAGTCAAATATATTCTCAAGTAATATTCAAGCATGCCATTCAGCGTGTTAGTACGAGCTCGGGAGCAGCTTGGGAGAACAAGAAAACAGAGACTGCTTTAGATTGTCTTCCCAAAGTGACTCAACTTTATTCACAAGTACAACAGTTTATATAGAGGGTAAAATTCATGAGACAGCAGATTATCAGTTTAAACCAGTACAGACCAAGATAAGGCAGCGTCTTCCTGCCCTTGGGTGAAGAAGCATCCTTTGTGTAGTTTATTAGTTCAGCTACAATTGTGATTATCTCAGCGACATATTTTCAAGGCACAAAACGAAGAGTTCTTACATTAGTGAAATCTGAAACAAACCATTTGGCCTTCAACAGGCGTCTAAAAGATTAAGAAACTAATGTAGCTGAGGGAGTGATCTCTGTGGTATTTCAACCTTGTACCAGCCTGTGATTCTCACACATCAATTCTTGGGTCAAAGAGAAAAATACTGAAACAAAGGGGCCTTATTGAATGACAGAGTTTTCCTGCATAATGTCACTATAAAACAATATCCAGTAAATGCTCCCATGGTACTAAAATACCTAACACCAGGTATGAATGATGCCTGACTGGACATACAAAACTCACAAGTTCCTGGCTCTCACGGCTCCTCTGAAGAGGGTTAGTCCAAGAAGGAGGGGCATCGCGAGGGGCGTCGAGGGACGGGGGACTGTGCCTCACTGCCCTCGCCTTCTTCTAGAAAGCCGTCTTCAACCGAGTCGAGAGAGCCGGGAACTTGTGAGGTGTGCATGTCCTGGTGGGACAAAAAACAAACAAACAAACAAACAAACAAACAAACAAACAAACATACATACATACATACATACATACATACATCCTACTATTAAAAAAGTAATAAAGTTAGGGTCCCTTTACAATGTCAGAAGGAGGGAGGCACTAAGGCACCGCCTTCCGCCCCTCGACGCCCTCGCGGTGCCACCTCCTTCTGACAGGAACTTCCTACAGACCAGGTATGAATGATGCCTGACTGGACATACAAAACTCACAAGTTCCTGGCTCTCACGGCTCCTCTGAAGAGGGTTAGTCCAAGAAGGAGGGGCATCGCGAGGGGCGTCGAGGGACGGGGGACTGTGCCTCACTGCCCTCGCCTTCTTCTAGAAAGCCGTCTTCAACCGAGTCGAGAGAGCCGGGAACTTGTGAGGTGTGCATGTCCTGGTGGGACAAAAAACAAACAAACAAACAAACAAACAAACAAACAAACAAACAAACAAACAAACAAACAAACATACATACATACATACATACATACATCCTACTATTAAAAAAGTAATAAAGTTAGGGTCCCTTTACAATGTCAGAAGGAGGGAGGCACTAAGGCACCGCCTTCCGCCCCTCGACGCCCTCGCGGTGCCACCTCCTTCTGACAGGAACTTCCTACAGACCAGGTATGAATGATGCCTGACTGGACATACAAAACTCACAAGTTCCTGGCTCTCACGGCTCCTCTGAAGAGGGTTAGTCCAAGAAGGAGGGGCATCGCGAGGGGCGTCGAGGGACGGGGGACTGTGCCTCACTGCCCTCGCCTTCTTCTAGAAAGCCGTCTTCAACCGAGTCGAGAGAGCCGGGAACTTGTGAGGTGTGCATGTCCTGGTGGGACAAAAAACAAACAAACAAACAAACAAACAAACAAACAAACAAACAAACAAACAAACAAACAAACATACATACATACATACATACATACATACATACATACATACATACATACATCCTACTATTAAAAAAGTAATAAAGTTAGGGTCCCTTTACAATGTCAGAAGGAGGGAGGCACTAAGGCACCGCCTTCCGCCCCTCGACGCCCTCGCGGTGCCACCTCCTTCTGACAGGAACTTCCTACAGACCAGGTATGAATGATGCCTGACTGGACATACAAAACTCACAAGTTCCTGGCTCTCACGGCTCCTCTGAAGAGGGTTAGTCCAAGAAGGAGGGGCATCGCGAGGGGCGTCGAGGGACGGGGGACTGTGCCTCACTGCCCTCGCCTTCTTCTAGAAAGCCGTCTTCAACCGAGTCGAGAGAGCCGGGAACTTGTGAGGTGTGCATGTCCTGGTGGGACAAAAAACAAACAAACAAACAAACAAACAAACAAACAAACAAACAAACATACATACATACATACATACATACATACATACATACATACATCCTACTATTAAAAAAGTAATAAAGTTAGGGTCCCTTTACAATGTCAGAAGGAGGGAGGCACTAAGGCACCGCCTTCCGCCCCTCGACGCCCTCGCGGTGCCACCTCCTTCTGACAGGAACTTCCTACAGACCAGGTATGAATGATGCCTGACTGGACATACAAAACTCACAAGTTCCTGGCTCTCACGGCTCCTCTGAAGAGGGTTAGTCCAAGAAGGAGGGGCATCGCGAGGGGCGTCGAGGGACGGGGGACTGTGCCTCACTGCCCTCGCCTTCTTCTAGAAAGCCGTCTTCAACCGAGTCGAGAGAGCCGGGAACTTGTGAGGTGTGCATGTCCTGGTGGGACAAAAAACAAACAAACAAACAAACAAACAAACAAACAAACAAACAAACAAACAAACAAACAAACATACATACATACATACATCCTACTATTAAAAAAGTAATAAAGTTAGGGTCCCTTTACAATGTCAGAAGGAGGGAGGCACTAAGGCACCGCCTTCCGCCCCTCGACGCCCTCGCGGTGCCACCTCCTTCTGACAGGAACTTCCTACAGACCAGGTATGAATGATGCCTGACTGGACATACAAAACTCACAAGTTCCTGGCTCTCACGGCTCCTCTGAAGAGGGTTAGTCCAAGAAGGAGGGGCATCGCGAGGGGCGTCGAGGGACGGGGGACTGTGCCTCACTGCCCTCGCCTTCTTCTAGAAAGCCGTCTTCAACCGAGTCGAGAGAGCCGGGAACTTGTGAGGTGTGCATGTCCTGGTGGGACAAAAAACAAACAAACAAACAAACAAACAAACAAACAAACAAACAAACAAACAAACATACATACATACATACATACATACATACATACATACATACATCCTACTATTAAAAAAGTAATAAAGTTAGGGTCCCTTTACAATGTCAGAAGGAGGGAGGCACTAAGGCACCGCCTTCCGCCCCTCGACGCCCTCGCGGTGCCACCTCCTTCTGACAGGAACTTCCTACAGACCAGGTATGAATGATGCCTGACTGGACATACAAAACTCACAAGTTCCTGGCTCTCACGGCTCCTCTGAAGAGGGTTAGTCCAAGAAGGAGGGGCATCGCGAGGGGCGTCGAGGGACGGGGGACTGTGCCTCACTGCCCTCGCCTTCTTCTAGAAAGCCGTCTTCAACCGAGTCAAGAGAGCCGGGAACTTGTGAGGTGTGCATGTCCTGGTGGGACAAAAAACAAACAAACAAACAAACAAACAAACAAACAAACAAACAAACAAACAAACAAACAAACAAACATACATACATACATACATACATACATACATACATACATCCTACTATTAAAAAAGTAATAAAGTTAGGGTCCCTTTACAATGTCAGAAGGAGGGAGGCACTAAGGCACCGCCTTCCGCCCCTCGACGCCCTCGCGGTGCCACCTCCTTCTGACAGGAACTTCCTACAGACCAGGTATGAATGATGCCTGACTGGACATACAAAACTCACAAGTTCCTGGCTCTCACGGCTCCTCTGAAGAGGGTTAGTCCAAGAAGGAGGGGCATCACGAGGGGCGTCGAGGTACGGGGGGACTGTGCCTCACTGCCCTCGCCTTCTTCTAGAAAGCCGTCTTCAACCGAGTCGAGAGAGCCGGGAACTTGTGAGGTGTGCATGTCCTGGTGGGACAAAAAACAAACAAACAAACAAACAAACAAACAAACAAACAAACAAACATACATACATACATACATACATACATACATACATACATACATCCTACTATTAAAAAAGTAATAAAGTTAGGGTCCCTTTACAATGTCAGAAGGAGGGAGGCACTAAGGCACCGCCTTCCGCCCCTCGACGCCCTCGCGGTGCCACCTCCTTCTGACAGGAACTTCCTACAGACCAGGTATGAATGATGCCTGACTGGACATACAAAACTCACAAGTTCCTGGCTCTCACGGCTCCTCTGAAGAGGGTTAGTCCAAGAAGGAGGGGCATCGCGAGGGGCGTCGAGGGACGGGGGACTGTGCCTCACTGCCCTCGCCTTCTTCTAGAAAGCCGTCTTCAACCGAGTCGAGAGAGCCGGGAACTTGTGAGGTGTGCATGTCCTGGTGGGACAAAAAACAAACAAACAAACAAACAAACAAACAAACAAACAAACAAACATACATACATACATACATACATACATACATACATACATACATCCTACTATTAAAAAAGTAATAAAGTTAGGGTCCCTTTACAATGTCAGAAGGAGGGAGGCACTAAGGCACCGCCTTCCGCCCCTCGACGCCCTCGCGGTGCCACCTCCTTCTGACAGGAACTTCCTACAGACCAGGTATGAATGATGCCTGACTGGACATACAAAACTCACAAGTTCCTGGCTCTCACGGCTCCTCTGAAGAGGGTTAGTCCAAGAAGGAGGGGCATCGCGAGGGGCGTCGAGGGACGGGGGACTGTGCCTCACTGCCCTCGCCTTCTTCTAGAAAGCCGTCTTCAACCGAGTCGAGAGAGCCGGGAACTTGTGAGGTGTGCATGTCCTGGTGGGACAAAAAACAAACAAACAAACAAACAAACAAACAAACAAACAAACAAACAAACATACATACATACATACATACATACATACATACATACATACATACATCCTACTATTAAAAAAGTAATAAAGTTAGGGTCCCTTTACAATGTCAGAAGGAGGGAGGCACTAAGGCACCGCCTTCCGCCCCTCGACGCCCTCGCGGTGCCACCTCCTTCTGACAGGAACTTCCTACAGACCAGGTATGAATGATGCCTGACTGGACATACAAAACTCACAAGTTCCTGGCTCTCACGGCTCCTCTGAAGAGGGTTAGTCCAAGAAGGAGGGGCATCGCGAGGGGCGTCGAGGGACGGGGGACTGTGCCTCACTGCCCTCGCCTTCTTCTAGAAAGCCGTCTTCAACCGAGTCGAGAGAGCCGGGAACTTGTGAGGTGTGCATGTCCTGGTGGGACAAAAAACAAACAAACAAACAAACAAACAAACAAACAAACAAACAAACAAACAAACAAACAAACAAACATACATACATACATACATCCTACTATTAAAAAAGTAATAAAGTTAGGGTCCCTTTACAATGTCAGAAGGAGGGAGGCACTAAGGCACCGCCTTCCGCCCCTCGACGCCCTCGCGGTGCCACCTCCTTCTGACAGGAACTTCCTACAGACCAGGTATGAATGATGCCTGACTGGACATACAAAACTCACAAGTTCCTGGCTCTCACGGCTCCTCTGAAGAGGGTTAGTCCAAGAAGGAGGGGCATCGCGAGGGGCGTCGAGGGACGGGGGACTGTGCCTCACTGCCCTCGCCTTCTTCTAGAAAGCCGTCTTCAACCGAGTCGAGAGAGCCGGGAACTTGTGAGGTGTGCATGTCCTGGTGGGACAAAAAACAAACAAACAAACAAACAAACAAACAAACAAACAAACAAACATACATACATACATACATACATACATACATACATACATCCTACTATTAAAAAAGTAATAAAGTTAGGGTCCCTTTACAATGTCAGAAGGAGGGAGGCACTAAGGCACCGCCTTCCGCCCCTCGACGCCCTCGCGGTGCCACCTCCTTCTGACAGGAACTTCCTACAGACCAGGTATGAATGATGCCTGACTGGACATACAAAACTCACAAGTTCCTGGCTCTCACGGCTCCTCTGAAGAGGGTTAGTCCAAGAAGGAGGGGCATCGCGAGGGGCGTCGAGGGACGGGGGACTGTGCCTCACTGCCCTCGCCTTCTTCTAGAAAGCCGTCTTCAACCGAGTCGAGAGAGCCGGGAACTTGTGAGGTGTGCATGTCCTGGTGGGACAAAAAACAAACAAACAAACAAACAAACAAACAAACAAACAAACATACATACATACATACATACATACATACATCCTACTATTAAAAAAGTAATAAAGTTAGGGTCCCTTTACAATGTCAGAAGGAGGGAGGCACTAAGGCACCGCCTTCCGCCCCTCGACGCCCTCGCGGTGCCACCTCCTTCTGACAGGAACTTCCTACAGACCAGGTATGAATGATGCCTGACTGGACATACAAAACTCACAAGTTCCTGGCTCTCACGGCTCCTCTGAAGAGGGTTAGTCCAAGAAGGAGGGGCATCGCGAGGGGCGTCGAGGGACGGGGGACTGTGCCTCACTGCCCTCGCCTTCTTCTAGAAAGCCGTCTTCAACCGAGTCGAGAGAGCCGGGAACTTGTGAGGTGTGCATGTCCTGGTGGGACAAAAAACAAACAAACAAACAAACAAACAAACAAACAAACAAACAAACAAACAAACAAACAAACAAACAAACAAACAAACATACATACATACATACATACATCCTACTATTAAAAAAGTAATAAAGTTAGGGTCCCTTTACAATGTCAGAAGGAGGGAGGCACTAAGGCACCGCCTTCCGCCCCTCGACGCCCTCGCGGTGCCACCTCCTTCTGACAGGAACTTCCTACAGACCAGGTATGAATGATGCCTGACTGGACATACAAAACTCACAAGTTCCTGGCTCTCACGGCTCCTCTGAAGAGGGTTAGTCCAAGAAGGAGGGGCATCACGAGGGGCGTCGAGGGACGGGGGACTGTGCCTCACTGCCCTCGCCTTCTTCTAGAAAGCCGTCTTCAACCGAGTCGAGAGAGCCGGGAACTTGTGAGGTGTGCATGTCCTGGTGGGACAAAAAACAAACAAACAAACAAACAAACAAACAAACAAACAAACAAACAAACAAACAAACAAACAAACATACATACATACATACATACATACATACATACATACATACATACATACATACATACATCCTACTATTAAAAAAGTAATAAAGTTAGGGTCCCTTTACAATGTCAGAAGGAGGGAGGCACTAAGGCACCGCCTTCCGCCCCTCGACGCCCTCGCGGTGCCACCTCCTTCTGACAGGAACTTCCTACAGACCAGGTATGAATGATGCCTGACTGGACATACAAAACTCACAAGTTCCTGGCTCTCACGGCTCCTCTGAAGAGGGTTAGTCCAAGAAGGAGGGGCATCGCGAGGGGCGTCGAGGGACGGGGGACTGTGCCTCACTGCCCTCGCCTTCTTCTAGAAAGCCGTCTTCAACCGAGTCGAGAGAGCCGGGAACTTGTGAGGTGTGCATGTCCTGGTGGGACAAAAAACAAACAAACAAACAAACAAACAAACAAACAAACAAACAAACATACATACATACATACATACATACATACATACATACATACATACATCCTACTATTAAAAAAGTAATAAAGTTAGGGTCCCTTTACAATGTCAGAAGGAGGGAGGCACTAAGGCACCGCCTTCCGCCCCTCGACGCCCTCGCGGTGCCACCTCCTTCTGACAGGAACTTCCTACAGACCAGGTATGAATGATGCCTGACTGGACATACAAAACTCACAAGTTCCTGGCTCTCACGGCTCCTCTGAAGAGGGTTAGTCCAAGAAGGAGGGGCATCGCGAGGGGCGTCGAGGGACGGGGGACTGTGCCTCACTGCCCTCGCCTTCTTCTAGAAAGCCGTCTTCAACCGAGTCGAGAGAGCCGGGAACTTGTGAGGTGTGCATGTCCTGGTGGGACAAAAAACAAACAAACAAACAAACAAACAAACAAACAAACAAACAAACAAACAAACATACATACATACATACATACATACATACATACATACATACATACATCCTACTATTAAAAAAGTAATAAAGTTAGGGTCCCTTTACAATGTCAGAAGGAGGGAGGCACTAAGGCACCGCCTTCCGCCCCTCGACGCCCTCGCGGTGCCACCTCCTTCTGACAGGAACTTCCTACAGACCAGGTATGAATGATGCCTGACTGGACATACAAAACTCACAAGTTCCTGGCTCTCACGGCTCCTCTGAAGAGGGTTAGTCCAAGAAGGAGGGGCATCGCGAGGGGCGTCGAGGGACGGGGGACTGTGCCTCACTGCCCTCGCCTTCTTCTAGAAAGCCGTCTTCAACCGAGTCGAGAGAGCCGGGAACTTGTGAGGTGTGCATGTCCTGGTGGGACAAAAAACAAACAAACAAACAAACAAACAAACAAACAAACAAACAAACAAACATACATACATACATACATACATACATACATCCTACTATTAAAAAAGTAATAAAGTTAGGGTCCCTTTACAATGTCAGAAGGAGGGAGGCACTAAGGCACCGCCTTCCGCCCCTCGACGCCCTCGCGGTGCCACCTCCTTCTGACAGGAACTTCCTACAGACCAGGTATGAATGATGCCTGACTGGACATACAAAACTCACAAGTTCCTGGCTCTCACGGCTCCTCTGAAGAGGGTTAGTCCAAGAAGGAGGGGCATCGCGAGGGGCGTCGAGGGACGGGGGACTGTGCCTCACTGCCCTCGCCTTCTTCTAGAAAGCCGTCTTCAACCGAGTCGAGAGAGCCGGGAACTTGTGAGGTGTGCATGTCCTGGTGGGACAAAAAACAAACAAACAAACAAACAAACAAACAAACAAACAAACAAACAAACATACATACATACATACATACATACATACATACATACATACATCCTACTATTAAAAAAGTAATAAAGTTAGGGTCCCTTTACAATGTCAGAAGGAGGGAGGCACTAAGGCACCGCCTTCCGCCCCTCGACGCCCTCGCGGTGCCACCTCCTTCTGACAGGAACTTCCTACAGACCAGGTATGAATGATGCCTGACTGGACATACAAAACTCACAAGTTCCTGGCTCTCACGGCTCCTCTGAAGAGGGTTAGTCCAAGAAGGAGGGGCATCGCGAGGGGCGTCGAGGGACGGGGGACTGTGCCTCACTGCCCTCGCCTTCTTCTAGAAAGCCGTCTTCAACCGAGTCGAGAGAGCCGGGAACTTGTGAGGTGTGCATGTCCTGGTGGGACAAAAAACAAACAAACAAACAAACAAACAAACAAACAAACATACATACATACATACATACATACATACATCCTACTATTAAAAAAGTAATAAAGTTAGGGTCCCTTTACAATGTCAGAAGGAGGGAGGCACTAAGGCACCGCCTTCCGCCCCTCGACGCCCTCGCGGTGCCACCTCCTTCTGACAGGAACTTCCTACAGACCAGGTATGAATGATGCCTGACTGGACATACAAAACTCACAAGTTCCTGGCTCTCACGGCTCCTCTGAAGAGGGTTAGTCCAAGAAGGAGGGGCATCGCGAGGGGCGTCGAGGGACGGGGGACTGTGCCTCACTGCCCTCGCCTTCTTCTAGAAAGCCGTCTTCAACCGAGTCGAGAGAGCCGGGAACTTGTGAGGTGTGCATGTCCTGGTGGGACAAAAAACAAACAAACAAACAAACAAACAAACAAACAAACAAACAAACAAACAAACAAACATACATACATACATACATACATACATACATACATCCTACTATTAAAAAAGTAATAAAGTTAGGGTCCCTTTACAATGTCAGAAGGAGGGAGGCACTAAGGCACCGCCTTCCGCCCCTCGACGCCCTCGCGGTGCCACCTCCTTCTGACAGGAACTTCCTACAGACCAGGTATGAATGATGCCTGACTGGACATACAAAACTCACAAGTTCCTGGCTCTCACGGCTCCTCTGAAGAGGGTTAGTCCAAGAAGGAGGGGCATCACGAGGGGCGTCGAGGGACGGGGGACTGTGCCTCACTGCCCTCGCCTTCTTCTAGAAAGCCGTCTTCAACCGAGTCGAGAGAGCCGGGAACTTGTGAGGTGTGCATGTCCTGGTGGGACAAAAAACAAACAAACAAACAAACAAACAAACAAACAAACAAACAAACAAACAAACAAACATACATACATACATACATACATACATACATACATACATCCTACTATTAAAAAAGTAATAAAGTTAGGGTCCCTTTACAATGTCAGAAGGAGGGAGGCACTAAGGCACCGCCTTCCGCCCCTCGACGCCCTCGCGGTGCCACCTCCTTCTGACAGGAACTTCCTACAGACCAGGTATGAATGATGCCTGACTGGACATACAAAACTCACAAGTTCCTGGCTCTCACGGCTCCTCTGAAGAGGGTTAGTCCAAGAAGGAGGGGCATCGCGAGGGGCGTCGAGGGACGGGGGACTGTGCCTCACTGCCCTCGCCTTCTTCTAGAAAGCCGTCTTCAACCGAGTCGAGAGAGCCGGGAACTTGTGAGGTGTGCATGTCCTGGTGGGACAAAAAACAAACAAACAAACAAACAAACAAACAAACAAACAAACAAACAAACAAACAAACAAACAAACATACATACATACATACATACATACATCCTACTATTAAAAAAGTAATAAAGTTAGGGTCCCTTTACAATGTCAGAAGGAGGGAGGCACTAAGGCACCGCCTTCCGCCCCTCGACGCCCTCGCGGTGCCACCTCCTTCTGACAGGAACTTCCTACAGACCAGGTATGAATGATGCCTGACTGGACATACAAAACTCACAAGTTCCTGGCTCTCACGGCTCCTCTGAAGAGGGTTAGTCCAAGAAGGAGGGGCATCACGAGGGGCGTCGAGGGACGGGGGACTGTGCCTCACTGCCCTCGCCTTCTTCTAGAAAGCCGTCTTCAACCGAGTCGAGAGAGCCGGGAACTTGTGAGGTGTGCATGTCCTGGTGGGACAAAAACAAACAAACAAACAAACAAACAAACAAACAAACAAACAAACAAACAAACAAACAAACATACATACATACATACATACATACATACATACATACATACATACATACATCCTACTATTAAAAAAGTAATAAAGTTAGGGTCCCTTTACAATGTCAGAAGGAGGGAGGCACTAAGGCACCGCCTTCCGCCCCTCGACGCCCTCGCGGTGCCACCTCCTTCTGACAGGAACTTCCTACAGACCAGGTATGAATGATGCCTGACTGGACATACAAAACTCACAAGTTCCTGGCTCTCACGGCTCCTCTGAAGAGGGTTAGTCCAAGAAGGAGGGGCATCGCGAGGGGCGTCGAGGGACGGGGGACTGTGCCTCACTGCCCTCGCCTTCTTCTAGAAAGCCGTCTTCAACCGAGTCGAGAGAGCCGGGAACTTGTGAGGTGTGCATGTCCTGGTGGGACAAAAAACAAACAAACAAACAAACAAACAAACAAACAAACAAACAAACAAACATACATACATACATACATACATACATACATACATACATACATCCTACTATTAAAAAAGTAATAAAGTTAGGGTCCCTTTACAATGTCAGAAGGAGGGAGGCACTAAGGCACCGCCTTCCGCCCCTCGACGCCCTCGCGGTGCCACCTCCTTCTGACAGGAACTTCCTACAGACCAGGTATGAATGATGCCTGACTGGACATACAAAACTCACAAGTTCCTGGCTCTCACGGCTCCTCTGAAGAGGGTTAGTCCAAGAAGGAGGGGCATCGCGAGGGGCGTCGAGGGACGGGGGACTGTGCCTCACTGCCCTCGCCTTCTTCTAGAAAGCCGTCTTCAACCGAGTCGAGAGAGCCGGGAACTTGTGAGGTGTGCATGTCCTGGTGGGACAAAAAACAAACAAACAAACAAACAAACAAACAAACAAACAAACAAACAAACAAACAAACAAACAAACAAACAAACATACATACATACATACATCCTACTATTAAAAAAGTAATAAAGTTAGGGTCCCTTTACAATGTCAGAAGGAGGGAGGCACTAAGGCACCGCCTTCCGCCCCTCGACGCCCTCGCGGTGCCACCTCCTTCTGACAGGAACTTCCTACAGACCAGGTATGAATGATGCCTGACTGGACATACAAAACTCACAAGTTCCTGGCTCTCACGGCTCCTCTGAAGAGGGTTAGTCCAAGAAGGAGGGGCATCGCGAGGGGCGTCGAGGGACGGGGGACTGTGCCTCACTGCCCTCGCCTTCTTCTAGAAAGCCGTCTTCAACCGAGTCGAGAGAGCCGGGAACTTGTGAGGTGTGCATGTCCTGGTGGGACAAAAAACAAACAAACAAACAAACAAACAAACAAACAAACAAACAAACATACATACATACATACATACATACATACATACATACATCCTACTATTAAAAAAGTAATAAAGTTAGGGTCCCTTTACAATGTCAGAAGGAGGGAGGCACTAAGGCACCGCCTTCCGCCCCTCGACGCCCTCGCGGTGCCACCTCCTTCTGACAGGAACTTCCTACAGACCAGGTATGAATGATGCCTGACTGGACATACAAAACTCACAAGTTCCTGGCTCTCACGGCTCCTCTGAAGAGGGTTAGTCCAAGAAGGAGGGGCATCGCGAGGGGCGTCGAGGGACGGGGGACTGTGCCTCACTGCCCTCGCCTTCTTCTAGAAAGCCGTCTTCAACCGAGTCGAGAGAGCCGGGAACTTGTGAGGTGTGCATGTCCTGGTGGGACAAAAAACAAACAAACAAACAAACAAACAAACAAACAAACAAACAAACAAACATACATACATACATACATACATACATACATACATACATACATCCTACTATTAAAAAAGTAATAAAGTTAGGGTCCCTTTACAATGTCAGAAGGAGGGAGGCACTAAGGCACCGCCTTCCGCCCCTCGACGCCCTCGCGGTGCCACCTCCTTCTGACAGGAACTTCCTACAGACCAGGTATGAATGATGCCTGACTGGACATACAAAACTCACAAGTTCCTGGCTCTCACGGCTCCTCTGAAGAGGGTTAGTCCAAGAAGGAGGGGCATCGCGAGGGGCGTCGAGGGACGGGGGACTGTGCCTCACTGCCCTCGCCTTCTTCTAGAAAGCCGTCTTCAACCGAGTCGAGAGAGCCGGGAACTTGTGAGGTGTGCATGTCCTGGTGGGACAAAAAACAAACAAACAAACAAACAAACAAACAAACAAACATACATACATACATACATACATACATACATCCTACTATTAAAAAAGTAATAAAGTTAGGGTCCCTTTACAATGTCAGAAGGAGGGAGGCACTAAGGCACCGCCTTCCGCCCCTCGACGCCCTCGCGGTGCCACCTCCTTCTGACAGGAACTTCCTACAGACCAGGTATGAATGATGCCTGACTGGACATACAAAACTCACAAGTTCCTGGCTCTCACGGCTCCTCTGAAGAGGGTTAGTCCAAGAAGGAGGGGCATCGCGAGGGGCGTCGAGGGACGGGGGACTGTGCCTCACTGCCCTCGCCTTCTTCTAGAAAGCCGTCTTCAACCGAGTCGAGAGAGCCGGGAACTTGTGAGGTGTGCATGTCCTGGTGGGACAAAAAACAAACAAACAAACAAACAAACAAACAAACAAACAAACAAACATACATACATACATACATACATACATACATACATACATACATCCTACTATTAAAAAAGTAATAAAGTTAGGGTCCCTTTACAATGTCAGAAGGAGGGAGGCACTAAGGCACCGCCTTCCGCCCCTCGACGCCCTCGCGGTGCCACCTCCTTCTGACAGGAACTTCCTACAGACCAGGTATGAATGATGCCTGACTGGACATACAAAACTCACAAGTTCCTGGCTCTCACGGCTCCTCTGAAGAGGGTTAGTCCAAGAAGGAGGGGCATCGCGAGGGGCGTCGAGGGACGGGGGACTGTGCCTCACTGCCCTCGCCTTCTTCTAGAAAGCCGTCTTCAACCGAGTCGAGAGAGCCGGGAACTTGTGAGGTGTGCATGTCCTGGTGGGACAAAAAACAAACAAACAAACAAACAAACAAACAAACAAACAAACAAACATACATACATACATACATACATACATACATACATACATACATCCTACTATTAAAAAAGTAATAAAGTTAGGGTCCCTTTACAATGTCAGAAGGAGGGAGGCACTAAGGCACCGCCTTCCGCCCCTCGACGCCCTCGCGGTGCCACCTCCTTCTGACAGGAACTTCCTACAGACCAGGTATGAATGATGCCTGACTGGACATACAAAACTCACAAGTTCCTGGCTCTCACGGCTCCTCTGAAGAGGGTTAGTCCAAGAAGGAGGGGCATCGCGAGGGGCGTCGAGGGACGGGGGACTGTGCCTCACTGCCCTCGCCTTCTTCTAGAAAGCCGTCTTCAACCGAGTCGAGAGAGCCGGGAACTTGTGAGGTGTGCATGTCCTGGTGGGACAAAAAACAAACAAACAAACAAACAAACAAACAAACAAACAAACAAACAAACATACATACATACATACATACATACATACATACATCCTACTATTAAAAAAGTAATAAAGTTAGGGTCCCTTTACAATGTCAGAAGGAGGGAGGCACTAAGGCACCGCCTTCCGCCCCTCGACGCCCTCGCGGTGCCACCTCCTTCTGACAGGAACTTCCTACAGACCAGGTATGAATGATGCCTGACTGGACATACAAAACTCACAAGTTCCTGGCTCTCACGGCTCCTCTGAAGAGGGTTAGTCCAAGAAGGAGGGGCATCGCGAGGGGCGTCGAGGGACGGGGGACTGTGCCTCACTGCCCTCGCCTTCTTCTAGAAAGCCGTCTTCAACCGAGTCGAGAGAGCCGGGAACTTGTGAGGTGTGCATGTCCTGGTGGGACAAAAAACAAACAAACAAACAAACAAACAAACAAACAAACAAACAAACAAACAAACAAACATACATACATACATACATCCTACTATTAAAAAAGTAATAAAGTTAGGGTCCCTTTACAATGTCAGAAGGAGGGAGGCACTAAGGCACCGCCTTCCGCCCCTCGACGCCCTCGCGGTGCCACCTCCTTCTGACAGGAACTTCCTACAGACCAGGTATGAATGATGCCTGACTGGACATACAAAACTCACAAGTTCCTGGCTCTCACGGCTCCTCTGAAGAGGGTTAGTCCAAGAAGGAGGGGCATCGCGAGGGGCGTCGAGGGACGGGGGACTGTGCCTCACTGCCCTCGCCTTCTTCTAGAAAGCCGTCTTCAACCGAGTCGAGAGAGCCGGGAACTTGTGAGGTGTGCATGTCCTGGTGGGACAAAAAACAAACAAACAAACAAACAAACAAACAAACAAACAAACAAACATACATACATACATACATACATACATACATACATACATCCTACTATTAAAAAAGTAATAAAGTTAGGGTCCCTTTACAATGTCAGAAGGAGGGAGGCACTAAGGCACCGCCTTCCGCCCCTCGACGCCCTCGCGGTGCCACCTCCTTCTGACAGGAACTTCCTACAGACCAGGTATGAATGATGCCTGACTGGACATACAAAACTCACAAGTTCCTGGCTCTCACGGCTCCTCTGAAGAGGGTTAGTCCAAGAAGGAGGGGCATCGCGAGGGGCGTCGAGGGACGGGGGACTGTGCCTCACTGCCCTCGCCTTCTTCTAGAAAGCCGTCTTCAACCGAGTCGAGAGAGCCGGGAACTTGTGAGGTGTGCATGTCCTGGTGGGACAAAAAACAAACAAACAAACAAACAAACAAACAAACAAACAAACAAACATACATACATACATACATACATACATACATACATACATACATCCTACTATTAAAAAAGTAATAAAGTTAGGGTCCCTTTACAATGTCAGAAGGAGGGAGGCACTAAGGCACCGCCTTCCGCCCCTCGACGCCCTCGCGGTGCCACCTCCTTCTGACAGGAACTTCCTACAGACCAGGTATGAATGATGCCTGACTGGACATACAAAACTCACAAGTTCCTGGCTCTCACGGCTCCTCTGAAGAGGGTTAGTCCAAGAAGGAGGGGCATCGCGAGGGGCGTCGAGGGACGGGGGACTGTGCCTCACTGCCCTCGCCTTCTTCTAGAAAGCCGTCTTCAACCGAGTCGAGAGAGCCGGGAACTTGTGAGGTGTGCATGTCCTGGTGGGACAAAAAACAAACAAACAAACAAACAAACAAACAAACATACATACATACATACATACATACATACATACATACATACATACATACATCCTACTATTAAAAAAGTAATAAAGTTAGGGTCCCTTTACAATGTCAGAAGGAGGGAGGCACTAAGGCACCGCCTTCCGCCCCTCGACGCCCTCGCGGTGCCACCTCCTTCTGACAGGAACTTCCTACAGACCAGGTATGAATGATGCCTGACTGGACATACAAAACTCACAAGTTCCTGGCTCTCACGGCTCCTCTGAAGAGGGTTAGTCCAAGAAGGAGGGGCATCGCGAGGGGCGTCGAGGGACGGGGGACTGTGCCTCACTGCCCTCGCCTTCTTCTAGAAAGCCGTCTTCAACCGAGTCGAGAGAGCCGGGAACTTGTGAGGTGTGCATGTCCTGGTGGGACAAAAAACAAACAAACAAACAAACAAACAAACAAACAAACAAACAAACAAACAAACAAACAAACAAACAAACAAACAAACATACATACATACATACATACATCCTACTATTAAAAAAGTAATAAAGTTAGGGTCCCTTTACAATGTCAGAAGGAGGGAGGCACTAAGGCACCGCCTTCCGCCCCTCGACGCCCTCGCGGTGCCACCTCCTTCTGACAGGAACTTCCTACAGACCAGGTATGAATGATGCCTGACTGGACATACAAAACTCACAAGTTCCTGGCTCTCACGGCTCCTCTGAAGAGGGTTAGTCCAAGAAGGAGGGGCATCACGAGGGGCGTCGAGGGACGGGGGACTGTGCCTCACTGCCCTCGCCTTCTTCTAGAAAGCCGTCTTCAACCGAGTCGAGAGAGCCGGGAACTTGTGAGGTGTGCATGTCCTGGTGGGACAAAAAACAAACAAACAAACAAACAAACAAACAAACAAACAAACAAACAAACAAACAAACAAACAAACATACATACATACATACATACATACATACATACATACATACATACATACATACATACATCCTACTATTAAAAAAGTAATAAAGTTAGGGTCCCTTTACAATGTCAGAAGGAGGGAGGCACTAAGGCACCGCCTTCCGCCCCTCGACGCCCTCGCGGTGCCACCTCCTTCTGACAGGAACTTCCTACAGACCAGGTATGAATGATGCCTGACTGGACATACAAAACTCACAAGTTCCTGGCTCTCACGGCTCCTCTGAAGAGGGTTAGTCCAAGAAGGAGGGGCATCGCGAGGGGCGTCGAGGGACGGGGGACTGTGCCTCACTGCCCTCGCCTTCTTCTAGAAAGCCGTCTTCAACCGAGTCGGAGACGGGAACTTGTGAGGTGTGCATGTCCTGGTGGGACAAAAACAAACAAACAAACAAACAAACAAACAAACAAACAAACAAACATACATACATACATACATACATACATACATACATACATACATCCTACTATTAAAAAAGTAATAAAGTTAGGGTCCCTTTACAATGTCAGAAGGAGGGAGGCACTAAGGCACCGCCTTCCGCCCCTCGACGCCCTCGCGGTGCCACCTCCTTCTGACAGGAACTTCCTACAGACCAGGTATGAATGATGCCTGACTGGACATACAAAACTCACAAGTTCCTGGCTCTCACGGCTCCTCTGAAGAGGGTTAGTCCAAGAAGGAGGGGCATCGCGAGGGGCGTCGAGGGACGGGGGACTGTGCCTCACTGCCCTCGCCTTCTTCTAGAAAGCCGTCTTCAACCGAGTCGAGAGAGCCGGGAACTTGTGAGGTGTGCATGTCCTGGTGGGACAAAAAACAAACAAACAAACAAACAAACAAACAAACAAACAAACAAACAAACAAACAAACAAACAAACATACATACATACATACATCCTACTATTAAAAAAGTAATAAAGTTAGGGTCCCTTTACAATGTCAGAAGGAGGGAGGCACTAAGGCACCGCCTTCCGCCCCTCGACGCCCTCGCGGTGCCACCTCCTTCTGACAGGAACTTCCTACAGACCAGGTATGAATGATGCCTGACTGGACATACAAAACTCACAAGTTCCTGGCTCTCACGGCTCCTCTGAAGAGGGTTAGTCCAAGAAGGAGGGGCATCGCGAGGGGCGTCGAGGGACGGGGGACTGTGCCTCACTGCCCTCGCCTTCTTCTAGAAAGCCGTCTTCAACCGAGTCGAGAGAGCCGGGAACTTGTGAGGTGTGCATGTCCTGGTGGGACAAAAAACAAACAAACAAACAAACAAACAAACAAACAAACAAACAAACATACATACATACATACATACATACATACATACATACATACATCCTACTATTAAAAAAGTAATAAAGTTAGGGTCCCTTTACAATGTCAGAAGGAGGGAGGCACTAAGGCACCGCCTTCCGCCCCTCGACGCCCTCGCGGTGCCACCTCCTTCTGACAGGAACTTCCTACAGACCAGGTATGAATGATGCCTGACTGGACATACAAAACTCACAAGTTCCTGGCTCTCACGGCTCCTCTGAAGAGGGTTAGTCCAAGAAGGAGGGGCATCGCGAGGGGCGTCGAGGGACGGGGGACTGTGCCTCACTGCCCTCGCCTTCTTCTAGAAAGCCGTCTTCAACCGAGTCGAGAGAGCCGGGAACTTGTGAGGTGTGCATGTCCTGGTGGGACAAAAACAAACAAACAAACAAACAAACAAACAAACAAACAAACAAACAAACAAACATACATACATACATACATACATACATACATACATACATACATACATCCTACTATTAAAAAAGTAATAAAGTTAGGGTCCCTTTACAATGTCAGAAGGAGGGAGGCACTAAGGCACCGCCTTCCGCCCCTCGACGCCCTCGCGGTGCCACCTCCTTCTGACAGGAACTTCCTACAGACCAGGTATGAATGATGCCTGACTGGACATACAAAACTCACAAGTTCCTGGCTCTCACGGCTCCTCTGAAGAGGGTTAGTCCAAGAAGGAGGGGCATCGCGAGGGGCGTCGAGGGACGGGGGACTGTGCCTCACTGCCCTCGCCTTCTTCTAGAAAGCCGTCTTCAACCGAGTCGAGAGAGCCGGGAACTTGTGAGGTGTGCATGTCCTGGTGGGACAAAAAACAAACAAACAAACAAACAAACAAACAAACAAACAAACAAACAAACAAACATACATACATACATACATACATACATACATACATACATACATCCTACTATTAAAAAAGTAATAAAGTTAGGGTCCCTTTACAATGTCAGAAGGAGGGAGGCACTAAGGCACCGCCTTCCGCCCCTCGACGCCCTCGCGGTGCCACCTCCTTCTGACAGGAACTTCCTACAGACCAGGTATGAATGATGCCTGACTGGACATACAAAACTCACAAGTTCCTGGCTCTCACGGCTCCTCTGAAGAGGGTTAGTCCAAGAAGGGGGGGCATCGCGAGGGGCGTCGAGGGACGGGGGACTGTGCCTCACTGCCCTCGCCTTCTTCTAGAAAGCCGTCTTCAACCGAGTCGAGAGAGCCGGGAACTTGTGAGGTGTGCATGTCCTGGTGGGACAAAAAACAAACAAACAAACAAACAAACAAACAAACAAACAAACAAACAAACATACATACATACATACATACATACATACATCCTACTATTAAAAAAGTAATAAAGTTAGGGTCCCTTTACAATGTCAGAAGGAGGGAGGCACTAAGGCACCGCCTTCCGCCCCTCGACGCCCTCGCGGTGCCACCTCCTTCTGACAGGAACTTCCTACAGACCAGGTATGAATGATGCCTGACTGGACATACAAAACTCACAAGTTCCTGGCTCTCACGGCTCCTCTGAAGAGGGTTAGTCCAAGAAGGAGGGGCATCGCGAGGGGCGTCGAGGGACGGGGGACTGTGCCTCACTGCCCTCGCCTTCTTCTAGAAAGCCGTCTTCAACCGAGTCGAGAGAGCCGGGAACTTGTGAGGTGTGCATGTCCTGGTGGGACAAAAAACAAACAAACAAACAAACAAACAAACAAACAAACAAACAAACAAACAACAACACATACATACATACATACATACATACATACATCCTACTATTAAAAAAGTAATAAAGTTAGGGTCCCTTTACAATGTCAGAAGGAGGGAGGCACTAAGGCACCGCCTTCCGCCCCTCGACGCCCTCGCGGTGCCACCTCCTTCTGACAGGAACTTCCTACAGACCAGGTATGAATGATGCCTGACTGGACATACAAAACTCACAAGTTCCTGGCTCTCACGGCTCCTCTGAAGAGGGTTAGTCCAAGAAGGAGGGGCATCGCGAGGGGCGTCGAGGGACGGGGGACTGTGCCTCACTGCCCTCGCCTTCTTCTAGAAAGCCGTCTTCAACCGAGTCGAGAGAGCCGGGAACTTGTGAGGTGTGCATGTCCTGGTGGGACAAAAAACAAACAAACAAACAAACAAACAAACAAACAAACATACATACATACATACATACATACATACATCCTACTATTAAAAAAGTAATAAAGTTAGGGTCCCTTTACAATGTCAGAAGGAGGGAGGCACTAAGGCACCGCCTTCCGCCCCTCGACGCCCTCGCGGTGCCACCTCCTTCTGACAGGAACTTCCTACAGACCAGGTATGAATGATGCCTGACTGGACATACAAAACTCACAAGTTCCTGGCTCTCACGGCTCCTCTGAAGAGGGTTAGTCCAAGAAGGAGGGGCATCGCGAGGGGCGTCGAGGGACGGGGGACTGTGCCTCACTGCCCTCGCCTTCTTCTAGAAAGCCGTCTTCAACCGAGTCGAGAGAGCCGGGAACTTGTGAGGTGTGCATGTCCTGGTGGGACAAAAAACAAACAAACAAACAAACAAACAAACAAACAAACAAACAAACAAACAAACAAACAAACATACATACATACATACATACATACATACATACATCCTACTATTAAAAAAGTAATAAAGTTAGGGTCCCTTTACAATGTCAGAAGGAGGGAGGCACTAAGGCACCGCCTTCCGCCCCTCGACGCCCTCGCGGTGCCACCTCCTTCTGACAGGAACTTCCTACAGACCAGGTATGAATGATGCCTGACTGGACATACAAAACTCACAAGTTCCTGGCTCTCACGGCTCCTCTGAAGAGGGTTAGTCCAAGAAGGAGGGGCATCACGAGGGGCGTCGAGGGACGGGGGACTGTGCCTCACTGCCCTCGCCTTCTTCTAGAAAGCCGTCTTCAACCGAGTCGAGAGAGCCGGGAACTTGTGAGGTGTGCATGTCCTGGTGGGACAAAAAACAAACAAACAAACAAACAAACAAACAAACAAACAAACAAACAAACATACATACATACATACATACATACATACATACATACATACATCCTACTATTAAAAAAGTAATAAAGTTAGGGTCCCTTTACAATGTCAGAAGGAGGGAGGCACTAAGGCACCGCCTTCCGCCCCTCGACGCCCTCGCGGTGCCACCTCCTTCTGACAGGAACTTCCTACAGACCAGGTATGAATGATGCCTGACTGGACATACAAAACTCACAAGTTCCTGGCTCTCACGGCTCCTCTGAAGAGGGTTAGTCCAAGAAGGAGGGGCATCGCGAGGGGCGTCGAGGGACGGGGGACTGTGCCTCACTGCCCTCGCCTTCTTCTAGAAAGCCGTCTTCAACCGAGTCGAGAGAGCCGGGAACTTGTGAGGTGTGCATGTCCTGGTGGGACAAAAAACAAACAAACAAACAAACAAACAAACAAACAAACAAACAAACAAACAAACAAACAAACATACATACATACATACATCCTACTATTAAAAAAGTAATAAAGTTAGGGTCCCTTTACAATGTCAGAAGGAGGGAGGCACTAAGGCACCGCCTTCCGCCCCTCGACGCCCTCGCGGTGCCACCTCCTTCTGACAGGAACTTCCTACAGACCAGGTATGAATGATGCCTGACTGGACATACAAAACTCACAAGTTCCTGGCTCTCACGGCTCCTCTGAAGAGGGTTAGTCCAAGAAGGAGGGGCATCGCGAGGGGCGTCGAGGGACGGGGGACTGTGCCTCACTGCCCTCGCCTTCTTCTAGAAAGCCGTCTTCAACCGAGTCGAGAGAGCCGGGAACTTGTGAGGTGTGCATGTCCTGGTGGGACAAAAAACAAACAAACAAACAAACAAACAAACAAACAAACAAACAAACAAACATACATACATACATACATACATACATACATACATACATCCTACTATTAAAAAAGTAATAAAGTTAGGGTCCCTTTACAATGTCAGAAGGAGGGAGGCACTAAGGCACCGCCTTCCGCCCCTCGACGCCCTCGCGGTGCCACCTCCTTCTGACAGGAACTTCCTACAGACCAGGTATGAATGATGCCTGACTGGACATACAAAACTCACAAGTTCCTGGCTCTCACGGCTCCTCTGAAGAGGGTTAGTCCAAGAAGGAGGGGCATCGCGAGGGGCGTCGAGGGACGGGGGACTGTGCCTCACTGCCCTCGCCTTCTTCTAGAAAGCCGTCTTCAACCGAGTCGAGAGAGCCGGGAACTTGTGAGGTGTGCATGTCCTGGTGGGACAAAAAACAAACAAACAAACAAACAAACAAACAAACAAACAAACAAACATACATACATACATACATACATACATACATACATACATACATACATCCTACTATTAAAAAAGTAATAAAGTTAGGGTCCCTTTACAATGTCAGAAGGAGGGAGGCACTAAGGCACCGCCTTCCGCCCCTCGACGCCCTCGCGGTGCCACCTCCTTCTGACAGGAACTTCCTACAGACCAGGTATGAATGATGCCTGACTGGACATACAAAACTCACAAGTTCCTGGCTCTCACGGCTCCTCTGAAGAGGGTTAGTCCAAGAAGGAGGGGCATCGCGAGGGGCGTCGAGGGACGGGGGACTGTGCCTCACTGCCCTCGCCTTCTTCTAGAAAGCCGTCTTCAACCGAGTCGAGAGAGCCGGGAACTTGTGAGGTGTGCATGTCCTGGTGGGACAAAAAACAAACAAACAAACAAACAAACAAACAAACAAACAAACAAACAAACAAACAAACATACATACATACATACATACATACATACATACATACATACATCCTACTATTAAAAAAGTAATAAAGTTAGGGTCCCTTTACAATGTCAGAAGGAGGGAGGCACTAAGGCACCGCCTTCCGCCCCTCGACGCCCTCGCGGTGCCACCTCCTTCTGACAGGAACTTCCTACAGACCAGGTATGAATGATGCCTGACTGGACATACAAAACTCACAAGTTCCTGGCTCTCACGGCTCCTCTGAAGAGGGTTAGTCCAAGAAGGAGGGGCATCGCGAGGGGCGTCGAGGGACGGGGGACTGTGCCTCACTGCCCTCGCCTTCTTCTAGAAAGCCGTCTTCAACCGAGTCGAGAGAGCCGGGAACTTGTGAGGTGTGCATGTCCTGGTGGGACAAAAAACAAACAAACAAACAAACAAACAAACAAACAAACAAACAAACAAACAAACATACATACATACATACATACATACATACATCCTACTATTAAAAAAGTAATAAAGTTAGGGTCCCTTTACAATGTCAGAAGAGCAATACATTT